>NW_027454437.1:12500-79405 GCF_040206685.1 Ascaphus truei | reverse complement strand
GAGGGAGGTGACGGTATGGGGGGGGGAGGTGACGGTATGGGGGGGGAGGTGACGGTATGGGGGGGGAGGTGACGGTATGGGGGGGGGAGGTGACGGTATGGGGGGGGAGGTGACGGTATGGGGGGGGAGGTGACGGTATGGGGGGGGAGGCGACGGTATGGGGGGGGGGAGGCGACGGTATGGGGGGGGAGGCGACGGTATGGGGGGGGGGAGGCGACGGTATGGGGGGGAGGCGACGGTATGGGGGGGGTGGCGGCGGTATGGGGGGGTGGCGGCGGTATGGGGGGGGGTGGCGGCGGTATGGGGGGGGTGGCGGCGGTATGGGGGGGGTGGCGGCGGTATGGGGGGGGTGGCGGCGGTATGGGGGGGGTGGCGGCGGTATGGGGGGGGGTGGCAGTATGGGGGGGTGGCAGTATGGGGGGGGTGGCAGTATGGGGGGGGTGGCAGTATGGGGGGGTGGCAGTATGGGGGGGGTGGCAGTATGGGGGGGTGGCAGTATGGGGGGGGTGGCAGTATGGGGGGGGTGGCAGTATGGGGGGGTGGCAGTATGGGGGGGTGGCAGTATGGGGGGGTGGCAGTATGGGGGGGGTGGCAGTATGGGGGGGGGTGGCAGTATGGGGGGGTGGCAGTATGGGGGGGTGGCAGTATGGGGGGGGTGGCAGTATGGGGGGGGCAGATGGGGGGGCAGTATGGGGGGGGTGGCAGTATGGGGGGGGTGGCAGTATGGGGGGGGTGGCAGTATGGGGGGGGTGGCAGTATGGGGGGGTGGCAGTATGGGGGGGTGGCAGTATGGGGGGGGTGGCAGTATGGGGGGGGTGGCAGTATGGGGGGGGTGGCAGTATGGGGGGGTGGCAGTATGGGGGGGGTGGCAGTATGGGGGGGTGCAGTATGGGGGGGGTGGCAGTATGGGGGGGGTGGCAGTATGGGGGGGGGTGGCAGTATGGGGGGGGGTGGCAGTATGGGGGGGGGGGTGGGCAGTATGGGGGGGGGGTGGCAGTATGGGGGGGGGGTGGCAGTATGGGGGGGGGTGGCAGTATGGGGGGGGGTGGCAGTATGGGGGGGGTTGCAGTATGGGGGGGGTTGCAGTATGGGGGGGGTGGCAGTATGGGGGGGGTGGCAGTATGGGGGGGGTGGCAGTATGGGGGGGTGGCAGTATGGGGGGGTGGCAGTATGGGGGGGGTGGCAGTATGGGGGGGGTGGCAGTATGGGGGGGGTGGCAGTATGGGGGGGGGTGGCAGTATGGGGGGGGTGGCAGTATGGGGGGGGGTGGCAGTTGGGGGGGGGGTGGCAGTATGGGGGGGGGTGGCAGTATGGGGGGGTGGCAGTATGGGGGGGGGTGGCAGTATGGGGGGGGGTGGCAGTATGGGGGGGGTGGCAGTATGGGGGGGTGGCAGTATGGGGGGGGGGCAGTATGGGGGGGGTGGCAGTATGGGGGGGGGGGTGGCAGTATGGGGGGGGGTTGGCAGTATGGGGGGGTGGCAGTATGGGGGTGGCAGTATGGGGGGGTGGCAGTATGGGGGGGGGGGTGGCAGTATGGGGGGGGGTGGCAGTATGGGGGGGGGTGGCAGTATGGGGGGGGGTGGCAGTATGGGGGGGGGGTGGCAGTATGGGGGGGGTGGCAGTTGGGGGGGGGGTGGCA
The DNA here is from genome assembly GCF_040206685.1 of Ascaphus truei. NCBI lineage: Eukaryota > Metazoa > Chordata > Amphibia > Anura > Ascaphidae > Ascaphus > Ascaphus truei. Next base: position 77,766 of record NW_027454437.1, on the reverse strand, counting down.
GTATGGGGGGGGGTGGCAGTATGGGGGGGTGGCAGTATGGGGGGGGTGGCAGTATGGGGGGGGTGGCAGTATGGGGGGGGGGTGGCAGTATGGGGGGGTGGCAGTATGGGGGGGGGTGGCAGTATGGGGGGGGGGTGGCAGTATGGGGGGGTGGCAGTATGGGGGGTGGCAGTATGGGGGGGTGGCAGTATGGGGGGGGGTGGCAGTATGGGGGGGGGTGGCAGTATGGGGGGGGGTGGCAGTATGGGGGGGGGTGGGGGGGGGGTGGCAGTATGGGGGGGTGGCAGTATGGGGGGGGGTGGCAGTATGGGGTAGATACATAATGCCGGGTGACCTCTCTTACCCGGACTCGCACTCGGATCACCTCCCGCTCCTCCTCCTCCATATCCCGCTCCGCCGCTCCCTGTCAGTCCGGGTCACATCCGTGAGTGACGTCACAACACCGGGAGTATAACCGGGGGGTGAGGATATAACCGGGGGGTGAGGATATAACCGGGGGGTGAGGATATAACCGGGGGGTGAGGATATAACCGGGGGGTGAGGATATAACCGGGGGGATATAACTGTGTGATGTGTCCGGGATCCGGGTGTGCACAGGGACCATAGAGATGTGAGGCCAGAGCGCCTACTAACCAGCTCCTCTACTGCGCTACCAAACAGCGACCCCTGGCGGGCTCCCAAGCACCACACACAGTGACACACACACAGGTGTACACCCCACTGCTAACCCCCCTTACACCCCACTGCTAACCCCCCTTACACCCCACTGCTAACCCCCCTTACACCCCACTGCTAACCCCCCTTACACCCCACTGCTAACCCCCCTTACACCCCACTGCTAACCCCCCTTACACCCCACTGCTAACCCCCCTTACACCCCACTGCTAACCCCCCTTACACCCCACTGCTAACCCCCCTTACACCCCACTGCTCCCCCCCTTACACCCCACTGCTCCCCCCTTACACCCCACTGCTCCCCCCCTTACACCCCACTGCTCCCCCCTTACACCCCACTGCTCCTCCCCTTACACCCCACTGCTCCCCCCTTACACCCCACTGCTCCCCCCCTTACACCCACTGCTCCTCCCCTTACACCCCACTGCTCCCCCCTTACACCCCACTGCTCCTCCCCTTACACCCCACTGCTCCCCCCCTTACACCCACTGCTCCTCCCCTTACACCCCACTGCTCCCCCCCTTACACCCCACTGCTCCTCCCCTTACACCCCACTGCTCCCCCCCTTACACCCCACTGCTCCCCCCCTTACACCCCACTGCTCCTCCCTTTACACCCCACTGCTCCCCCCCTTACACCCCACTGCTCCTCCCCTTACACCCCACTGCTCCCCCCCTTACACCCCACTGCTAACCCCCCTTACACCCCACTGCTAACCCCCCTTACACCCCACTGCTAACCCCCCTTACACCCCACTGCTAACCCCCCTTACACCCCACTGCTAACCCCCCTTACACCCCACTGCTAATCCCCCTTACACCCCACTGCTAATCCCCCTTACACCCCACTGCTCCTCCCCTTACACCCCACTGCTCCTCCCCTTACACCCCACTGCTCCTCCCCTTACACCCCACTGCTCCTCCCCTTACACCCCACTGCTCCTCCCCTTGCACCCCACTCCTCCTCCCCTTACACCCCACTGCTCCTCCCCTTACACCCCACTGCTCCTCCCCTTACACCCCACTGCTCCTCCCCTTACACCCCACTGCTCCCCCCCTTACACCCCACTGCTCCCCCCTTACACCCCACTGCTCCCCCCCTTACACCCCACTGCTCCCCCCTTACACCCCACTGCTCCCCCCCTTACACCCCACTGCTCCTCCCCTTACACCCCACTGCTCCCCCCCTTACACCCCACTGCTCCCCCCCATTACACTTTACTGCTCCCCCCCTTACACCCCACCGCTCCCCCCCTTACACCCCACTGCTCCTCCCCTTACACCCCACTGCTCCCCCCCTTACACCCCACTGCTCCCCCCCTTACACCCCACTGCTCCCCCCCCTTACACCCCACTGCTCCTCCCCTTACACCCCACTGCTCCCCCCCTTACACCCCACTCCTCCCCCCTTAAACCCCACTCCTCCCCTTACACCCCACTGCTCCCCCCCTTACACCCCACTCCTCCCCCCCTTAAACCCCACTCCTCCCCCCCTTAAACCCCACTCCTCCCCCCCTTACACCCCACTGCTCCCCCCCTTACACCCCACTGCTAACCCCCCTTACACCCCACTGCTAACCCCCCTTACACCCCACTGCTAATCCCCCTTACACCCCACTGCTAATCCCCCTTACACCCCACTGCTCCCCCCCTTACACCCCACTGCTCCCCCCCTTACACCCCACTGCTCCCCCCCTTACACCCCACTGCTCCCCCCCTTACACCCCACTGCTCCCCCCCTTACACCCCACTGCTCCTCCCCTTACACCCCACTGCTCCTCCCCTTACACCCCACTGCTCCCCCCTTACACCCCACTGCTCCTCCCCTTACACCCCACTGCTCCTCCCCTTACACCCCAATGCTCCTCCCCTTACACCCCACTGCTCCTCCCCTTACACCCCACTGCTCCTCCCCTTACACCCCACTGCTCCTCCCCTTACACCCCACTGCTCCTCCCCTTACACCCCACTGCTCTTCCCCTTACACCCCACTGCTCCTCCCCTTACACCCCACTGCTCCTCCCCTTACACCCCACTGCTCCTCCCCTTACACCCCACTGCTCCTCCCCTTACACCCCACTGCTCCTCCCCTTACACCCCACTGCTCCTCCCCTTACACCCCACTGCTCCCCCCCTTACACCCCATTGCTCCCCCTTACACCCCACTGCTCCCTATTACACCCCACTGCTCCCCCATTACACCCCACGGCTCCCCTCTTACACCCCACTGATCCCCCTTACACCCCACTGCTCCTCCCCTTATACCCCCACTGCTCCCCCCCTACACCCCACTGCTCCCCCCTACACCCCACTGCTCCCCCCTACACCCCACTGCTCCCCCTTACACCCCACTGCTCCCTCATTACACCCCAAGGCTCCCCTCTTACACCCCACTGCTCCTCCTTACACCCCACTGCTCCTCCCCTTACACCCCACTGCTCCTCCCCTTACACCCCACTGCTCCTCCCCTTACACCCCACTGCTCCCCCCTTGCACCCCACTGCTTCCCCCCTTGCACCCCACTGCTCCCCCCCTTGCACCCCACTGCTCCCCCCCTTGCACCCCACTGCTCCTCCCCTTACACCCCACTGCTCCTCCCCTTACACCCCACTGCTCCTCCCCTTACACCCCACTGCTCCCCCCCTTACACCCCACTGCCCCCTATTACACCCCATTGCTCCCCCTTACACCCCACTGCTCCCTATTACACCCCACTGCTTCCCCTTACACCCCACTGCCCCCTTACACTGTACTGCCCCCTCCCCCTTACACCCCACTTATTCACTGTCAGGTTATACTCTGTTGGTGTATAGCCTGCCACTATAACCAGACTGTATTTGTGCACTGCCAGGCCAGAGAGAAGGAAGTCACACGCACACACGTGTCAGAGAGAAGGAAGTCACACGCACACACGTGTCAGAGAAGTAAATCACACACACGTGTCAGAGAAGTAAATCACACACACACGTCAGAGAAGGAAATCACACGCACACGTGTCAGAGAGAAGGAAATCACACACGCACACGTGTCAGAGAAGTAAATCATACCCACACACACACGTCAGAGAAGGAAGTCACACGCACACACGTGTCAGAGAAGTAAATCACACCCACACACACGCACACGTGTCAGAGAGAAGGAAATCACACACACGTGTCAGAGAGAAGAAAATTACACGCACATACGTGTCAGAGAAGTAAATCACACCCACACACACGTCAGAGAAGGAAATCACACGCACACGTGTCAGAGAAGTAAATCACACCCACACACACACACACACACGTGTCAGAGAGAAGAAAATCACACGCACACACGTGTCAGAGAAGTAAATCACACCCACACACACACGTCAGAGCAGGAAATCACACGCACACGTGTCAGAGAAGAAAATGACACATACATGTCAGAGAGAAGAAAATCACATGCGCACACACACGTCAGGGAAGGAAATCACATGCGCACACGTGCCAGAGAGAAGGAAATCACACGCGCGCACGTGCCAGAGACAAGGAAATCACACGTGCACACACACACGTCAGAGAAGGAAATCACATGCGCACACGTGCCAGAAAGAAGGAAATCACACTCACACTGGTGCCAGAGAGAAGGAAATCACACACGCACACGTGCCAGAGAGAAGGAAATCACACCTACACACACACGTTAGAGAAGGAAATCACACATGCACCCACACACTTGTCAGAGAAGGAAATCACACGCACAGGTGTCAGAGAGAAGGAAATCACACACACGTGCCAGATAGACGAAAATCACACGCACGCATACGTGTCGGAGAGAAGGAAATCACACGCGTCAGAGAGAAGGAAATCACACGTGTCAGAGAAGGAAATCACACGCGCACACGTGACAGAGAGGACATCACATGCACACACGTGCCAGAGAGAAGGAAATCACACGCACACACGTCTCAGAGAGAAGGAAATCACACCCACACACACACATCAGAGAAGGAAATCACACGCACACACATGTGCCAGAGAGAAGGAAATCACACACACGTGTCAGAGAGAAGGAAATCAGACGCACACATGGGTCAGAGAAGGAAATCACACGCACACGTGCGCCAGAGAGAAGGAAATCACACACGTGTCAGAGAGAAGGAAATCACACGCACACGTCAGAGAAGGAAATCACACGCAAACACGTGTCCGAGAGAAGAAAATCACACGTGCACACGTGTCAGGGAGAAGGAAATCACACACGTGTCAGATAGAAGGAAAACACACGTGTCAGAGAGAAGGAAATCACACGTGCACACTTGTCAGAGAAAGAAATCACACGCACACACGTGTAAGAGAAGGAAATCACACGCGTCAGAGGATATCACACGCACACACGTGTCAGAGAAGGAAATCACACACGTTTCAGAGAGGAGAAAATCACACACACACGTCAGAGAGGACGAAATCACACTCACACGTGTAAGGGAAGGAAATCACACACGCACACACGTGTCAGAGAGAAGGAAATCACACACACGTGTCAGAGAAGGAAATCACACGCGCACACGTGTCAGAGAAGGAAATCACACGTGTCAGAGAGAAGGAAGTCACACGCACACACGTGTCAGAGAGAAGGAAATCACACACACGTGCCAGATAGAAGGCAATCACACGCGCACACGCGTGTCAGAAAGAAGGAAATCACACGCGTCAAGAGAAGGAAATCACACACACGTGCCAGATAGAAGGCAATCACACGCGCGCACGAGTGTCAGAGAGGAGGAAATCACACGCACACACGTGTCAGAGAGGAAATCACATGCACACACGTCTCAGAGAAGGAAATCACACACGTGACAGAGAGAAGGAAATCACACGCACACACGTGTCAGCGAGAAGGAAATCACACGTGTCAGAGAGAAGGAAATGTACTCGCTGTTGTGTCCTTACTTACAAATGTCATTTTTTCCAGCTCAACTTGGGTGTTATCTACTTGTTGTACTTTAAGGCTCTTTCTACGCTGGGTAATTTGTGCCCACGATCCAGAAACCCGTCACCATCTCTACACCATGCTCCCTCACACTCACACAGCGCCCCCCAGCGGGTTACACCATGCTCCCTCACACTCACACAGCGCCCCCCAGCGGGTTACACCATGCTCCCTCACACTGCGCCCCCCCAGCGGGTTACACCATGCTCCCTCACACTCACACAGCGCCCCCCAGCGGGTTACACCATGCTCCCTCACACTCACACAGCGCCCCCCAGCGGGTTACAGCATGCTCCCTCACACTCACACAGCGCCCCCCAGCGGGTTACAGCATGCTCCCTCACACTCACAGTCACACAGCGCCCCCCAGCGGGTTACAGCATGCTCCCTCACACTCACAGTCACACAGCGCCCCCCAGCGGGTTACAGCATGCTCCCTCACACTCACAGTCACACAGCGCCCCCCAGCGGGTTACAGCATGCTCCCTCACACTCACAGTCACACAGCGCCCCCCAGCGGGTTACAGCATGCTCCCTCACACTCACAGTCACACAGCGCCCCCCCAGCGGGTTACAGCATGCTCCCTCACACTCACAGTCACACAGCGCCCCCCCAGCGGGTTACAGCATGCTCCCTCACACTCACAGTCACACAGCGCCCCCCAGCGGGTTACAGCATGCTCCCTCACACTCACAGTCACACAGCGCCCCCCAGCGGGTTACAGCATGCTCCCTCACACTCACAGTCACACAGCGCCCCCCCAGCGGGTTACAGCATGCTCCCTCACAGTCACACAGCGCCCCCCAGCGGGTTACAGCATGCTCCCTCACACTCACAGTCACACAGCGCCCCCCAGCGGGTTACAGCATGCTCCCTCACACTCACAGTCACACAGCAGCCCCCCAGCGGGTTACACCATGCTCCCTCACACTCACACTCACACAGCGCCCCCCAGCGGGTTACACCATGCTCCCTCACAGTCACACAGCGCCCCCCAGCGGGTTACAGCATGCTCCCTCACACTCACAGTCACACAGCGCCCCCCAGCGGGTTACAGCATGCTCCCTCACAGTCACACAGCGCCCCCCAGCGGGTTACAGCATGCTCCCTCACACTCACAGTCACACAGCGCCCCCCAGCGGGTTACAGCATTCTCCCTCACACTCACAGTCACACAGCAGCCCCCAGCGGGTTACAGCATGCTCCCTCACACTCACAGTCACACAGCGCCCCCCAGCGGGTTACAGCATGCTCCCTCACACTCACACTCACACAGCAGCCCCCCAGCGGGTTACAGCATTCTCCCTCACACTCACACAGCGCCCCCCAGCGGGTTACAGCGTGCTCCCTCACACTCACAGTCACACAGCGCCCCCCAGCGGGTTACAGCATGCTCCCTCCCACTCACAGTCACACAGCAGCCCCCCAGCGGGTTACAGCATGCTCCCTCCCACTCACAGTCACACAGCGCCCCCCAGCGGGTTACAGCATGCTCCCTCACACTCACAGTCACACAGCGCCCCCCAGCGGGTTACAGCATTCTCCCTCACACTCACAGTCACACAGCGCCCCCCAGCGGGTTACAGCATTCTCCCTCACACTCACACAGCGCCCCCCAGTGGGTTACAGCATGCTCCCTCACACTCACAGTCACACAGCGCCCCCCAGCGGGTTACAGCATTCTCCCTCACACTCACAGTCACACAGCAGCCCCCCAGCGGGTTACAGCATTCTCCCTCACACTCACAGTCACACAGCGCCCCCCAGCGGGTTACAGCATGCTCCCTCACACTCACAGTCACACAGCAGCCCCCTAGCGGGTTACAGCACGCTCCCTCACACTCACAGTCACACAGCGCCCCCCAGCGGGTTACAGCACGCTCCCTCACACTCACAGTCACACAGCAGCCCCCCAGCGGGTTACAGCACGCTCCCTCACACTCACAGTCACACAGCGCCCCCCAGCGGGTTACAGCACGCTCCCTCACACTCACAGTCACACAGCGCCCCCCAGCGGGTTACAGCATGCTCCCTCACACTCACAGTCACACAGCGCCCCCCAGCGGGTTACAGCACGCTCCCTCACACTCACAGTCACACAGCAGCCCACCAGCGGGTTACAGCATTCTCCCTCACACTCACACAGCGCCCCCCAGCGGGTTACAGCATTCTCCCTCACACTCACACAGCGCCCCCCAGCGGGTTACAGCGTGCTCCTGCCCCCCAGCGGGTTACAGCGTGCTCCTGCCCCCCAGCGGGTTACAGCACGCTCCTGCCCCCCAGCGGGTTACAGCGCGCTCCTGCCCCCCAGCGGGTTACAGCGTGCTCCTGCCCCCCAGCGGGTTACAGCGTGCTCCTGCCCCCAGCGGGTTACAGCGTGCTCCTGCCCCCCAGCGGGTTACAGCGTGCTCCTGCCCCCCAGCGGGTTACAGCGTGCTCCTGCCCCCCAGCGGGTTACAGCGTGCTCCTGCCCCCCAGCGGGTTACAGCGTGCTCCTGCCCCCCAGCGGGTTACAGCACGCTCCTGCCCCCCAGCGGGTTACAGCACGCTCTTGCCCCCCAGCAGGTTACAGCACGCTCCTGCCCCCCAGCGGGTTACAGCGCGCTCCTGCCCCCCAGCGGGTTACAGCGTGCTCCTGCCCCCCAGCGGGTTACAGCGTGCTCCTGCCCCCCAGCGGGTTACAGCGCGCTCCTGCCCCCCAGCGGGTTACAGCGTGCTCCTGCCCCCCAGCAGGTTACAGCGTGCTCCTGCCCCCCAGCGGGTTACAGCGTGCTCCTGCCCCCCAGCGGGTTACAGCGCGCTCCTGCCCCCCAGCGGGTTACAGCATGCTCCTTCACACTCACAGTCACACAGCGCCCCCCAGCGGGTTACAGCATTATCCCTCACACTCACACTCACACAGCGCCCCCCAGCGGGTTACAGCATGCTCCCTCACACTCACAGTCACACAGCAGCCCACCAGCGGGTTACAGCATTCTCCCTCACACTCACAGTCACACAGCGCCCCCCAGCGGGTTACAGCATTATCCCTCACACTCACACTCACACAGCAGCCCACTAGCGGGTTACAGCATTCTCCCTCACACTCACAGTCACACAGCGCCCCCCAGCGGGTTACAGCGTGCTCCTGCCCCCCAGCGGGTTACAGCACGCTCCTGCCCCCCAGCGGGTTACAGCGCGCTCCTGCCCCCCAGCGGGTTACAGCGCGCTCCTGCCCCCCAGCGGGTTACAGCGCGCTCCTGCCCCCCAGCGGGTTACAGCGCGCTCCTGCCCCCCAGCGGGTTACAGCGCGCTCCTGCCCCCCAGCGGGTTACAGCGCGCTCCTGCCCCCCAGCGGGTTACAGCGCGCTCCTGCCCCCCAGCGGGTTACAGCGCGCTCCTGCCCCCCAGCGGGTTACAGCACGCTCCTGCCCCCCAGCGGGTTACAGCGTGCTCCTGTTACTTTGCTACTTGCAAATCGTGGGTACAGCAATGGGGAGCAATGTGGCACCATCCTATGCCAATCTTTACATGTCCAATTCTGAAGAAAAGTACATTCTCAATACACGATATCATGAAAAAAATGCTCTTTTACTATCGCTATATCGACGACCTGCTCATCATTTGGGAGGGAACTGAAAACGAGCTGGAAGAGTTCTTTACACACTTAGGAACATTACCAACACCGCTCACGTTCACCAATAATTGGAGCAAAACGCAAATATCGTATTTAGATGTACTAAGTAATTATGATGGACATGAGCTGCACACAGACGTATTTAGATGTACTAAGTAATTATGATGGACATGAGCTGCACACAGATGTATTTAGATGTACTAAGTAATTATGATGGACATGAGCTGCACACAGATGTATTTAGATGTACTAAGTAATTATGATGGACATGAGCTGCACACAGATGTATTTAGATGTACTAAGTAATTATGATGGACATGAGCTGCACACAGATGTATTTAGATGTACTAAGTAATTATGATGGACATGAGCTGCACACAGATGTATTTAGATGTACTAAGTAATTATGATGGACATGAGCTGCACACAGATGTATTTAGATGTACTAAGTAATTATGATGGACATGAGCTGCACACAGATGTATTTAGATGTACTAAGTAATTATGATGGACATGAGCTGCACACAGATGTATTTAGATGTACTAAGTAATTATGATGGACATGAGCTGCACACAGATGTATTTAGATGTACTAAGTAATTATGATGGACATGAGCTGCACACAGATGTATTTAGATGTACTAAGTAATTATGATGGACATGAGCTGCACACAGATGTATTTAGATGTACTAAGTAATTATGATGGACATGAGCTGCACACAGACGTATTTAGAAACCCTCCTGGTAGGAGTTCCACCTTACACCGCTCCAGCTTTCAGCCTGACTGACAGGAATGTCGCCTTATTCACAGGAGATAAGAGCTGGCAGAATTGGTGAGACCCATACAGCTTGAAAAAACATTAAAATAAATCAAATCCAGGTTTCTGGATCGTGGGCACAAATTACCTAATGTAGAAAGAGCCTTAAATAAAGTACAAGTAGAACACACCCAAGTTAAGCTGGAAAAAGTGACATTTGTAAGTAAGTACACAACAGCGAGTACATTTGTTTAAAAAAACTATTTCAGAAACACTGGAGGGTTCTACAATCAGACGTGGCACTGGGTCAGGACGTGGCACTGGGTCAGGACGTGGCACTGGGTCAGGACGTGGCACTGGGTCAGGACGTGGCACTGGGTCAGGACGTGGCACTGGGTCAGGACGTGGCACTGGGTCAGGACGTGGCACTGGGTCAGGACGTGGCACTGGGTCAGGACGTGGCACTGGGTCAGGACGTGGCACTGGGTCAGGACGTGGCACTGGGTCAGGACGTGGCACTGGGTCAGGACGTGGCACTGGGTCAGGACGTGGCACTGGGTCAGGACGTGGCACTGGGTCAGGACGTGGCACTGGGTCAGGACGTGGCACTGGGTCAGGACGTGGCACTGGGTCAGGACGTGGCACTGGGTCAGGACGTGGCACTGGGTCAGGACGTGGCACTGGGTCAGGACGTGGCACTGGGTCAGGACGTGGCACTGGGTCAGGACGTGGCACTGGGTCAGGATGTGGCACTGGGTCAGGACGTGGCACTGGGTCAGGACGTGGCACTGGGTCAGGATGCAAAGAAATCCCTAGGTTCGCATACCAAAGAGGTGAAAACCTCAAGGATATTCTCATCAAGGCAGACAAAAAAGAACATTATTCTCATTTCCTTAGCGACCCAAAACCAGGATGTTTTAAGTGTTTTAATTGTTCGGTGTGTAATAATCTTATGACAGGAAATTAATTTGGGCATCCAAGGAGTGGTGCCAAATTAAAAATTAACAAACGGATTACTTACACGTGTGTATCATAAAATGCCTGTGTGGTCTTATGTATGTGGGTAAGACTAACAGAAGTTTAAAGACAAGATTCATTGAACACGAGCAGAATAAATAACACATCAGAAAATACAGTTTTGATTACCCAATGTGTAGACTTTAAACAATCTGTCTCATCCCTTAGACTAATAGGGGATCAAGCAGATTAAGGACCACGACAGGGTTTGATATAGAAACACTTTTATTACAACGAGACACATACTGTACCTACATCTTAGACACAGTACATCCAAGGGGTCTTAATGACTACGTACATATCTTTTAATTGTTTCCTTAAGAGAAGATAGGGTTGCCATTATCTATATTCATTCACAGGTTGCATGGCTGCTGCCTTTCTATCAAGGACTGATATTTCACGTGAGTAGCACAGCTTACTCACATTTGTCCCAGCTTACTATTTTGAGCAGTATTCTGCTATTACTTCACGGGACTTGCGTGTCCTTTGTTACATGTGGTATCCTCACCATGTTAAAAGCAAATGTGTGGTGCTCTAAAAAAAAAGCCTCAAAATGGTATTGAAATAAACCCACAATAAAGTTCAAATGTGATTGAAGATTCCTGAAGTATAACCCCCTGAATAATGAGTAAGGGATATCAACCCATAGTATGTGGAACAATAATATTGTAATCACTCCTCCATTGTAATCCGACTAGTAGGATAGGGTCCCCACAAGCAATGCAGTGAGATACCTCACAATAAAAGTGTCCCAACATATATTATCGGAATGGAGAATAAGCAGGTGATATAAATAACTCACGTCCGAGTTGCTGATGTCCTTAAGACTGTCCAGTCTTCTTGCACAGCAGGGGGGGTGCTTCCGTTTTTTCTAAGGTAGTTGAAGAGAAACACCCTAACCCTAAACTCTTGAGTCACCTTGAGAAAGAGCTTACGCTCGAAACGCGTTGGTGGGGGTCTGTGTACCCCGTAATGTAGCAGTTTTTTTGTAGTTTCCATTAAATTATTTTTGAGTGGGCACACGCTCTCTTGGATATCATTCATTTTTTTGTTTCCTGAGTTTTTAGTGCCTGCTTTTTCCCATTGTTTATCCTTACCATGTTACCATTTTTTCTATACATTTTTAATGGTACATTAATAAAATCAATTATATCTCACATATTATACCGTGTGCCCTTATAGAGAACACACACACTTTAAGTTATGGTGGGTGAAAAAGGTGACAGACAACCTCCACCGTTATTATATAGCCAATAAAGAATATCACTTGTGAGCACATTCACATGTCTTAGGTCTGCACCCTGCTTTTCAACCATTATCACCCAGCATACAGTGCTCCCACTGCAAGGGATTCTGGGAAATGACATGCAAATTGCACACAATGTGTCACCTTTTGCCTGGAATATCCATTCACATGGAGCCCATTTAATCTGATGCATCGCCGTTCACACAGCTTTTAAGTACAGCATGGGAATAGCAAAGCAAGTCAAACCACTCACAGACATGTTTCAGCCTTGATTGCTGTGTAGAAGCCCCTTACGCTAAGCGTATTGCGTTGGAGCTCATGTTGTCAAAATAGCGTGTAGTCACGGTGCAGGCATGATAAGGGTGCCGCATTTGTGAGGTGTGTGTGAGATGTGTAAGGTGTGTGTGTGTGCTGGGAATAAGCGCCTCCCGGATGTCTGTCACCCCGCTGCGCTTTGATAGCCCGGCAAGTATCTGGATCTCTCTCTCTGTGTGTGTATAGGGAATGTGTTCCTGCTGCTTCTCTCTCTCTCTCTCTCTCTCTCTCTGTGTATAGGGAATGTGTTCCTGCTGCTTCTCTCTCTCTCTCTCTCTCTCTCTCTCTCTGTGTATAGGGAATGTGTTCCTGCTGCTTCTCTCTCTCTCTCTCTCTCTCTGTGTGTATAGGGAATGTGTTCCTGCTGCTTCTCTCTCTCTCTCTCTCTCTCTCTGTGTATAGGGAATGTGTTCCTGCTGCTTCTCTCTCTCTCTCTCTCTCTCTCTCTGTGTATAGGGAATGTGTTCCTGCTGCTTCTCTCTCTCTCTCTCTCTCTCTCTCTCTCTCTCTGTGTATAGGGAATGTGTTCCTGCTGCTTCTCTCTCTCTCTCTCTCTCTCCCTCTGTGTATAGGGAATGTGTTCCTGCTGCTTCTCTCTCTCTCTCTCTCTCTCTCTCTCTCTCTCTCTCTGTGTATAGGGAATGTGTTCCTGCTGCTTCTCTCTCTCTCTCTCTCTCTCTCTCTCTCTGTGTATAGGGAATGTGTTCCTGCTGCTTCTCTCTCTCTCTCTCTCTCTGTGTATAGGGAATGTGTTCCTGCTGCTTCTCTCTCTCTCTCTCTCTCTCTCTGTGTATAGGGAATGTGTTCCTGCTGCTGTCTCTCACTTCCTCTATCCTAGGCTAGCAGTCTCATACCAGTCTCCTCTGAGTGTCAGGCTTGTATCTCAAGCCCCTCTCGCTGTTACCTGGGCTGTCTCTGTGTGCCGCCGCCGCCGCTCTCACGCTCTCACACTGACAGTGTCCCCAGATTCTCTGCGGCTTTCTGTCGTGTTGCCAGGCAGATCAGGGACAGTGTCTCTTATTCCTTATTGCATCATGTGATAGGTGGAGCAGACTCTGTGTGTGTGTGTGTGTGTGTGTGTGTGTGTGTGTGTGTGTGTGTGTGTGTGTGTGTGTGTGTGTGTGTGTGTGTGTGTGTGTGTGTGTGTGTGTGTGTGTGTGTGTGTGTGTGTGTGTGTGTGTGTGTGTGTGTGTGTGTGTGTGTGTGTGTGTGTGTGTGTGCTCGTGTGTGTGTGTGTTATATATAGTGGCCGACAGGCCCAGGGCGGCAAAATTTGGGGGCAGCATGTGCGGCTGGCAACATGACATCACACAGCACCATAGCAACGGCGCGGCGTCAAATGATGCTGGAGGGCTGCATATTTGTAAATCCGCCACTGGCTATGTGTATATCTGTACCTTATCCCAGGGGAGGCTGCACCCCTAATCCCAGACCCCCTGGTACCTATCATCACTCAGCTTGTCTGCACTATAACCCGACACCCCCTCCTAGCCTGCGATGAATGGGACTAAGTCCTGCTTTAGCCCGGGGAAAGCTGCGTCAGAGAGTCCTGAACGAGAGACGGGCGCACTCCGTACACGGCGCTGGCTTTATTGTGCAGCAATGTATGACAGCATTAACCATCGCCTGCCCGTTCGCAACGATAACACGGAGAGAGTTTAACAATCTTATTCCTGCACATTAACCCCTTACCTGCTGCAGGGGACGACACACACACATACACACGCTCACACTCTGCAATGGATTGCGGGCGTTTCCAGCACAGAACGAGTTAAGTGTCGGTCCCGTTGTATGGTTCCCGCGTGGTCCCATGACACCCCTGGGTGGGTAGCCCCCCTCAGTTCCTCTTGGCTTTGCTGCGTGGCTGGCTAGTATCAGCGCAGCGCTGTGCGTGGCTCAGGTGGGTCCAGGCGTCCACGATGAGAATGGATGGGATGATTATCCACAGGGCGTTCATGAACACAAAGTAAAACCAGAAGTAGATCGGGTGCCACATCTCGCTGTGCCTGAAACCGTCCCGGTACTCCGTGTAAAAATACAGCACGTCCCCATACAGCTGACCTGTGGAAAGAGAGGATCATGGTCAGGGTACAGCACCGAGCGTGTGTCATACACGGGGAGGTCAGGGTACAGCACCGAGCGCGTGTTATACACGGGGAGGTCAGGGTACAGCACCGAGCGCGTGTCATACACGGGGAGGTCAGGGTACGGCACCGAGCACGTGTCATACACGGGGAGGTCAGGGTACAGCACCGAGCGCGTGTTATACACGGGGAGGTCAGGGTACGGCACCGAGCGCGTGTCATACACGGGGAGGTCAGGGTACAGCACCGAGCGCGTGTCATACACGGGGAGGTCAGGGTACAGCACCGAGCGCGTGTCATACACGGGGAGGTCAGGGTACGGCACCGAGCACGTGTCATACACGGGGAGGTCAGGGTACAGCACCGAGCGCGTGTTATACACGGGGAGGTCAGGGTACGGCACCGAGCGCGTGTCATACACGGGGAGGTCAGGGTACAGCACCGAGCGCGTGTTATACACGGGGAGGTCAGGGTACAGCACCGAGCGCGTGTCATACACGGGGAGGTCAGGGTACAGCACCGAGCGCGTGTTATACACGGGGAGGTCAGGGTATGGCACCGAGCGCGTGTTATACACGGGGAGGTCAGGGTACAGCACCGAGCGCGTGTCATACACGGGGAGGTCAGGGTACAGCACCGAGCGCGTGTTATACACGGGGAGGTCAGGGTATGGCACCGAGCGCGTGTTATACACGGGGAGGTCAGGGTACAGCACCGAGCGCGTGTCATACACGGGGAGGTCAGGGTACAGCACCGAGCGCGTGTTATACACGGGGAGGTCAGGGTACAGCACCGAGCGCGTGTCATACACGGGGAGGTCAGGGTACAGCACCGAGCGCGTGTCATACACGGGGAGGTCAGGGTACAGCACCGAGCGCGTGTCATACACAGGGAGGTCAGGGTACAGCACCGAGCGCGTGTCATACACGGGGAGGTCAGGGTACAGCACCGAGCGCGTGTCATACACGGGGAGGTCAGGGTACAGCACCGTGCGTATCTGTAAGGGAGTGAAGGAGTTAACTCCCTTTACAAGGATCAGGAGTCTGCACTGGTGTCAGGTTTCCTGCCCCAGGTGTGACATTAACTGATTAAACAGGGTTTATAAAAGGCAGGAATGAGCACCTGTCAGAGTCTCTGTTAGATGTCCAGTTCCCGGCCTGCAGGAGAGGAGGGTCACAGAGGATTGCCTGTGACCCGCTGGGATTCACATCCAGCAACAGAGCTCCAGCCCGCAGGGATCCAGGCTTGTTCACCTTAAGAATTTGCCTGGGAACAGTGGGGAACCCAAGCCCCGCACCGCAGAGACGCCTGCACAGAAAATAGGGCAAGAGACTTCCTGGGAGCAGCAGGACTGCAACCCCTGCATCTGAAGTTTGCCTGGAGAAACCAGAGACGCACACACGCAATACTTTGTTTTTTTGGGGGGGGTCTGGCCTATCCAGCCAGTCAGATAGTTGGGGCCTAAACTTTTTATTTAGACTCCAAAAGTAGAGTAGACTTTCTTTTTATGCTTTGTGTTTTGCCTTAAAAGGGACAGTCTGCCCAACGTTTTGGTTCACCCAAAAAATGCATGTGTGGCCTCTTAACTAACCTCGTCTACAGGCCACTCTGTCACAGCATCATACAAGGGGAGGTCAGGGTACAGCACAGAGTGCGTCATACACGAGGTTGTCCGGGTACAGCACCGAGTCAAAAGGGAGAACGGCAGTTTACAGCACCCTCAGAGAGGGGTCACCTAGAGAGATATCACGTCAATATCCAACTACAGCTGCCCGGACCCACCAAGGTTTCTCAAGCCTAGAGATCTCCGGTTTAGGAGAGTGATCCCAGTGAATTCAACGTTGCATGGTGCGACAGGGCCGGTTTAAAAAGGCCGTACATAAAGCCTGTCTGTAGCTGATGAGTCCAGCAGGGAGCTGGTTAATTGTAGCTAGAGTCAATTAGCCAGTCTCCAGCTGGCTCATCAGTCAGGTTTAAAAGTGTGCTGCACAAACTGCATGGGGTTCTCTGGCACTGGGGAGGTGTGCTGCCAGAGAGATCCCCAGGACACGGCCGTCCCTGGCACTGGTGAGATGTGCTGCCAGAGAGATCCCCAGGACACGGCCGTCCCTGGCACTGGGGAGGTGTGCTGCCAGAGAGATCCCCAGGACACGGCCGTCCCTGGCACTGGGGAGGTGTGCTGCCAGAGAGATCCCCAGGACACGGCCGTCCCTGGCACTGGCGAGGTGTGCTGCCAGAGAGATCCCCAGGACACGGCCGTCCCTGGCACTGGGGAGGTGTGCTGCCAGAGAGATCCCCAGGACACGGCCGTCCCTGGCACTGGGGAGGTGTGCTGCCAGAGAGATCCCCAGGACACGGCCGTCCCTGGCACTGGGGAGGTGTGCTGCCAGAGAGATCCCCAGGACACGGCCGTCCCTGGCACTGGGGAGGTGTGCTGCCAGAGAGATCCCCAGGACACGGCCATCCCTGGCACTGGCGAGGTGTGCTGCCAGAGAGATCCCCAGGACACGGCCGTCCCTGGCACTGGCGAGGTGTGCTGCCAGAGAGATCCCCAGGACACGGCCGTCCCTGGCACTGGCACTGGGGAGGTGTGCTGCCAGAGAGATCCCCAGGACACGGCCGTCCCTGGCACTGGGGAGGTGTGCTGCCAGAGAGATCCCCAGGACACGGCCGTCCCTGGCACTGGGGAGGTGTGCTGCCAGAGAGATCCCCAGGACACGGCCGTCCCTGGCACTGGGGAGGTGTGCTGCCAGAGAGATCCCCAGGACACGGCCGTCCCTTGCACTGGGGAGGTGTGCTGCCAGAGAGATCCCCAGGACACGGCCGTCTCTGGCACTGGGGAGGTGTGCTGCCAGAGAGACCCCCAGGACACGGCCGTCCCTGGCACTGGCGAGGTGTGCTGCCAGAGAGATCCCCAGGACACGGCCGTCCCTGGCACTGGGGAGGTGTGCTGCCAGAGAGATCCCCAGGACACGGCCGTCCCTGGCACTGGGGAGGTGTGCTGCCAGAGAGATCCCCAGGACACGGCCGTCCCTGGCACTGGCGAGGTGTGCTGCCAGAGAGATCCCCAGGACACGGCCGTCCCTGGCACTGGGGAGGTGTGCTGCCAGAGAGATCCCCAGGACACGCCCGTCCCTGGCACTGGGGAGGTGTGCTGCCAGAGAGATCCCCAGGGCACGGCCGTCCCTGGCACTGGGGAGGTGTGCTGCCAGAGAGATCCCCAGGGCACGGCCGTCCCTGGCACTGGGGAGGTGTGCTGCCAGAGAGATCCCCAGGACACGGCCGTCCCTGGCACTGGGGAGGTGTGCTGCCAGAGAGATCCCCAGGACACGGCCGTCCCTGGCACTGGGGAGGTGTGCTGCCAGAGAGATCCCCAGGACACGGCCGTCCCTGGCACTGGCGAGGTGTGCTGCCAGAGAGATCCCCAGGACACGGCCGTCCCTGGCACTGGGGAGGTGTGCCGCCAGAGAGATCCCCAGGACACGGCCGTCCCTGGCACTGGGGAGGTGTGCCGCCAGAGAGATCCCCAGGACACGGCCGTCCCTGGCACTGGGGAGGTGTGCCGCCAGAGAGACCCCCAGGACACGGCCGTCCCTGGCACTGGGGAGGTGTGCTGCCAGAGAGATCCCCAGGACACGGCCGTCTCTGGCACTGGCGAGGTGTGCTGCCTGAGAGATCCCCAGGACACGGCCGTCCCTGGCACTGGGGAGGTGTGCTGCCTGAGAGATCCCCAGGACACGGCCGTCCCTGGCACTGGGGAGGTGTGCTGCCAGAGAGATCCCCAGGACACGGCCGTCCCTGGCACTGGGGAGGTGTGCTGCCAGAGAGATCCCCAGGACACGGCCGTCCCTGGCACTGGGGAGGTGTGCTGCCAGAGAGATCCCCAGGACACGGCCGTCCCTGGCACTGGGGAGGTGTGCTGCCAGAGAGATCCCCAGGACACGGCCGTCCCTGGCACTGGGGAGGTGTGCTGCCAGAGAGATCCCCAGGACACGGCCGTCCCTGGCACTGGGGAGGTGTGCTGCCAGAGAGATCCCCAGGACACGGCCGTCCCTGGCACTGGGGAGGTGTGCTGCCAGAGAGACCCCCAGGACACGGCCGTCCCTTTCACTGGGGAGGTGTGCTGCCAGAGAGATCCCCAGGACACGGCCGTCCCTGGCACTGGGGAGGTGTGCTGCCAGAGAGATCCCCAGGACACGGCCGTCCCTGGCACTGGGGAGGTGTGCTGCCAGAGAGATCCCCAGGACACGGCCGTCCCTGGCACTGGGGAGGTGTGCTGCCAGAGAGATCCCCAGGACACGGCCGTCCCTGGCACTGGGGAGGTGTGCTGCCAGAGAGATCCCCAGGACACGGCCGTCCCTGGCACTGGGGAGGTGTGCTGCCAGAGAGATCCCCAGGACACGGCCGTCCCTGGCACTGGGGAGGTGTGCTGCCAGAGAGATCCCCAGGACACGGCCGTCCCTGGCACTGGGGAGGTGTGCTGCCAGAGAGATCCCCAGGACACGGCCGTCCCTGGCACTGGGGAGGTGTGCCGCCAGAGAGATCCCCAGGACACGGCCGTCCCTGGCACTGGGGAGGTGTGCCGCCAGAGAGATCCCCAGGACACAGCCGTCCCTGGCACTGGGGAGGTGTGCTGCCAGAGAGATCCCCAGGACACGGCCGTCCCTGGCACTGGGGAGGTGTGCTGCCAGAGAGATCCCCAGGACACAGCCGTCCCTGGCACTGGGGAGGTGTGCTGCCAGAGAGACCCCCAGGACACGGCCGTCCCTGGCACTGGGGAGGTGTGCTGCCAGAGAGATCACCAGGACACGGCCGTCCCTGGCACTGGTGAGATGTGCTGCCAGAGAGATCCCCAGGACACGGCCGTCCCTGGCACTGGGGAGGTGTGCTGCCAGAGAGATCTCCAGGACACGGCCGTCCCTGGCACTGGGGAGGTGTGCTGCCAGAGAGATCACCAGGACACGGCCGTCCCTGGCACTGGGGAGGTGTGCTGCCAGAGAGATCCCCAGGACACGGCCGTCTCTGGCACTGGGGAGGTGTGCTGCCAGAGAGATCCCCAGGACAACGGCCGTCCCTGGCACTGGCGAGGTGTGCTGCCAGAGAGATCTCCAGGACACGGCCGTCCCTGGCACTGGGGAGGTGTGCTGCCAGAGAGATCCCCAGGACACGGCCGTCCCTGGCACTGGGGAGGTGTGCTGCCAGAGAGATCCCCAGGACACGGCCGTCCCTGGCACTGGGGAGGTGTGCTGCCAGAGAGATCCCCAGGACACGGCCGTCCCTGGCACTGGGGAGGTGTGCTGCCAGAGAGATCCCCAGGACACGGCCGTCCCTGGCACTGGGGAGGTGTGCCGCCAGAGAGACCCCCAGGACACGGCCGTCTCTGGCGCTGGGGAGGTGTGCTGCCAGAGAGACCCCCAGGACACGGCCGTCCCTGGCACTGGGGAGGTGTGCTGCCAGAGAGATCCCCAGGACACGGCCGTCCCTGGCACTGGGGAGGTGTGCCGCCAGAGAGATCCCCAGGACACGGCCGTCCCTGGCGGTGGGGAGGTGTGCCGCCAGAGAGATCCCCAGGACACGGCCGTCCCTGGCACTGGGGAGGTGTGCCGCCAGAGAGACCCCCAGGACACGGCCGTCCCTGGCACTGGGGAGGTGTGCCGCCAGAGAGACCCCCAGGACACGGCCGTCCCTAGCACTGGGGAGGTGCGCCGCCAGAGAGATCCCCAGGACACGGCCGTCCCTGGCACTGGGGAGGTGCGCCGCCAGAGAGATCCCCAGGACACGGCCGTCCCTGGCACTGGGGAGGTGTGCCGCCAGAGAGATCCCCAGGACACGGCCGTCCCTGGCACTGGGGAGGTGTGCCGCCAGAGAGATCCCCAGGACACGGCCGTCCCTGGCACTGGGGAGGTGTGCCGCCAGAGAGACCCCCAGGACACGGCCGTCCCTGGCACTGGGGAGGTGTGCTGCCAGAGAGATCCCCAGGACACGGCCGTCCCTGGCACTGGGGAGGTGTGCTGCCAGAGAGATCCCCAGGACACGGCCGTCCCTGGAACCCAGCAGAGGGTTCACCCCACGGACACCAACCCAGAGCCTGATATAAAGAGCCCCTGCTTACAGGTATCTCTTTGGACATTGGGGTCAGAAGTTGGCAAGAGGCTTAGGCCGCGCTTATAGTCCTTGCTACGGCGACGCTGACATCACACTGTGGTCGCTGAAAAAAATTGATTTGAGTCCCAGCGATCAATCTGTCACGCCGCTCCTTCTATAAGAGCAAGCGACGTATTCAATACATTTGTTTGACGCAACGTCGCGTCACCGGGACTATAAGCGCAGCCTTATCCTCCCAGCCCTGCAGAGAGGGAATGTGAGTGAGCCCTTACACAGGGATAGGTGGGTAAGTGATGTATCCTCCCAGCCCTGCAGAGAGGGAATGTGAGTGAGCCCTTACACAGGGATAGGTGGGTAAGTGACGTATCCTCCCAGCCCTGCAGTGAGCGAGTGTGAGCCCTTACACAGGGATAGGTGGGTAAGGGGTGTATTCTCCCAGCCCTGCAGAGTATGAGTGAGCCCTTACACAGGGATAGGTGGGTAAGGGGTGTATTCTCCCAGCCCTGCAGTGAGCGAGTGTGAGCCCTTACACAGGGATAGGTGGGTAAGTGGTGTATCCTCCCAGCCCTGCAGAGTATGAGTTATCCCTTACACAGGGATAGGTGGGTAAGGGGTGTATCCTCCCAGCCCTGCAGAGTATGAGTGAGCCCTTACACAGGGATAGGTGGGTAAGGGGTGTATCCTCCCAGCCCTGCAGAGTATGAGTGAGCCCTTACACAGGGATAGGTGGGTAAGGGGTGTATCCTCCCAGCCCTGCAGAGTATGAGTGAGCCCTTACACAGGGATAGTTGGGTAAGGGGTGTATTCTCCCAGCCCTGCAGAGTATGAGCGAGCCCTTACACACGGATAGGTGGGTAAGGGGTGTATCCTCCCAGCCCTGCAGTGAGCGAGTGTGAGTGAGCCCTTACACAGGGATAGGTGGGTAAGGGGTGTATCCTCCTAGCCCTGCAGAGTATGAGTGAGCCCTTACACAGGGATAGGTGGGTAAGAGGTGTATCCTCCCAGCCCTGCAGTGAGCGAGTGTGAGTGAGCCCTTACACAGGGATAGGTGGGTAAGGGGTGTATCCTCCCAGCCCTGCAGAGTGTGAGTGAGCCCTTACACAGGGTAGGTGGGTAAGGGGTGTATCCTCCCAGCCCTGCAGAGTGTGAGTGAGCCCTTACACAGGGATAGGTGAGTAAGGGGCGTATCCTCCCAGCCCTGCAGTGAGCGAGTGTGAGTGAGCCCTTACACAGGGATAGGTGGGTAAGGGGCGTATCCTCCCAGCCCTGCAGTGAGCGAGTGTGAGTGAGCCCTTACACAGGGATAGGTGGGTAAGGGGCGTATCCTCCCAGCCCTGCAGTGAGCGAGTGTGAGTGAGCCCTTACACAGGGATAGGTGGGTAAGGGGCGTATCCTCCCAGCCCTGCAGTGAGCGAGTGTGAGTGAGCCCTTACACAGGGATAGGTGGGTATGGGGCGTATCCTCCCAGCCCTGCAGTGAGCGAGTGTGAGTGAGCCCTTACACATGGATAGGTGGGTATGGGGTGTATCCTCCCAGCCCTGCAGTGAGCGAGTGTGAGTGAGCCCTTACACAGGGATAGGCTGTTTCATTTCTTTTTGCTGACATGAAGCTGTATTAGGACGCGTAAATAATGCAGGAGATGACGCGGATGACATCGCTCGCACCGAAAACAAACAGTAGTGCGCCCATGTGCTTGTATATAGTGCGCCCATGTGCTTGTATATAGTGTGCCCATGTGCTTGTATATAGTGCGCCCATGTGCTTGTATATAGTGCGCCCATGTGCTTGTATATAGTGCGCCCATGTGCTGTTATATAGTGCGCCCATGTGCTTGTATATAGTGCGCCCATGTGCTTGTATATAGTGCGCCCATGTGCTTGTATATAGTGCGCCCATGTGCTTGTATATAGTGCGCCCATGTGCTTGTATATAGTGCGCCCATGTGCTTGTATATAGTGCGCCCATGTGCTTGTATATAGTGCGCCCAGGTGCTTGTATATAGTGCGCCCAGGTGCTTGTATATAGTGCGCCCATGTGCTTGTATATAGTGCGCCCAGGTGCTTGTATATAGTGCGCCCATGTGCTTGTATATAGTGCGCCCATGTGCTTGTATATAGTGCGCCCATGTGCTTGTATATAGTGCGCCCATGTGCTTGTATATAGTGCTTCGCACGACGGCCTGTTCATGTGAGCGGATCAGCTCCGTGACGTCTCCTCTGCATGCGAGCACGACGCCGAGTGAACGCCTGCGCGCTTCGTGCACTATGTTCGTGGCCTTGTTTTGAAGCTCTGGGCTAAATAAATGCCACAGTTTATTTCCCCAATCTCTGTCTCCCTGGTTGTACCCCTGCACTCGTCTCCCTGGTTGTACCCCTGCACTCCTCTCCTACCCGTGGACTGGCAGAGAGCTCTACCAGCTGACCCCTGACCTCCTCCCAGGGACTGCTTCCAGCTCTGACCCCTGACCTCCTCCCAGGGACTGCTTCCAGCTCTGACCCCTGACCTCCTCCCAGGGACTGCTTCCAGATCTGACCCCTGACCTCCTCCCAGGGACTGCTTCCAGCTCTGACCCCTGACCTCCTCCCAGGGACTGCTTCCAGCTCTGACCCCTGACCTCCTCCCAGGGACTGCTTCCAGCTCTGACCCCTGACCTCCTCCCAGGGACTGCTTCCAGCTCTGACCCCTGACCTCCTCCCAGGGACTGCTTCCAGATCTGACCCCTGACCTCCTCCCAGGGACTGCTTCCAGCTCTGACCCCTGACCTCCTCCCAGGGACTGCTTCCAGCTCTGACCCCTGACCTCCTCCCAGGGACTGCTTCCAGATCTGACCCCTGACCTCCTCCCAGGGACTGCTTCCAGCTCTGACCCCTGACCTCCTCCCAGGGACTGCTTCCAGCTCTGACCCCTGACCTCCTCCCAGGGACTGCTTCCAGCTCTGACCCCTGACCTTCCAGGGACTGCTTCCAGCTCTGACCCCTGACCTCCTCCCAGGGACTGCTTCCAGCTCTGACCCCTGACCTCCTCCCAGGGACTGCTTCCAGCTCTGACCCCTGACCTCCTCCCAGGGACTGCTTCCAGCTCTGACCCCTGACCTCCTCCCAGGGACTGCTTCCAGATCTGACCCCTGACCTCCTCCCAGGGACTGCTTCCAGCTCTGACCCCTGACCTCCTCCCAGGGACTGCTTCCAGCTCTGACCCCTGACCTCCTCCCAGGGACTGCTTCCAGATCTGACCCCTGACCTCCTCCCAGGGACTGCTTCCAGCTCTGACCCCTGACCTCCTCCCAGGGACTGCTTCCAGCTCTGACCCCTGACCTCCTCCCAGGGACTGCTTCCAGCTCTGACCCCTGACCTCCCAGGGACTGCTTCCAGCTCCTCTGGGCTCTGCTTCCACCTCTGACCCCTGACCTCCTCTGGGCTCTGATGTCAGGGCTCTGCTACCACCTCTGACCCCCGACTCCCTCCACCGGGCTCTGCTCCTCACCCAGGGACACGATGAGCTGCAGCACGAAGCGGTGAGGCTGCCCTCGGAGGAAGGAAAGCACCGTCCAAACGCTCAGGGGGCCCCACGCCCCGGCAGTGATGGACTCCATACAGACTGTGAAATTATCAGCTCTGCAGTGGGGGGGAAGAGAGAGGCCAAGTGTGAGTGTGGGGAACAGGGGGAGCGGGAAAGAGAACAGGGGGAGCGGGAAAGAGAACAGGGGGAGCGGGAAAGAGAACAGGGGGAGCGGGAAAGAGAACAGGGGGAGCGGGAAAGGGAACAGGGGGAGCGGGAAAGAGAACACGGGGGAGCGGGAAAGAGAACAGGGGGAGCGGGAAAGAGAACAGGGGGAGCAGGAAAGAGAACAGGGGGAGCGGGAAAGAGAACAGGGGGAGCGGGAAAGGGAACACGGGGAGCGGGAAAGAGAACAGGGGGAGCGGGAAAGAGAACAGGGGGAGCGGGAAAGGGAACACGGGGAGCGGGAAAGAGAACAGGGGGAGCGGGAAAGAGAACAGGGGGAGCGGGAAAGAGAACAGGGGGAGCGGGAAAGGGAACAGGGGGAGCGGGAAAGAGAACACGGGGAGCAGGAAAGAGAACACGGGGAGCAGGAAAGAGAACAGGGGGAGCGGGAAAGAGAACAGGGGGAGCGGGAAAGAGAACAGGGGGAGCGGGAAAGGGAACAGGGGGAGCGGGAAAGGGAACAGGGGGAGCGGGAAAGAGAACACGGGGAGCAGGAAAGAGAACAGGGGGAGCAGGAAAGAGAACAGGGGGAGCGGGAAAGAGAACAGGGGGAGCGGGAAAGAGAACAGGGGGAGCGGGAAAGAGAACAGGGGGAGCGGGAAAGAGAACAGGGGGAGCGGGAAAGAGAACAGGGGGAGCGGGAAAGAGAACAGGGGGAGCAGGAAAGAGAACAGGGGGAGCGGGAAAGAGAACAGGGGGAGCAGGAAAGAGAACACGGGGAGCAGGAAAGAGAACACGGGGAGCAGGAAAGAGAACAGGGGGAGCAGAGGGGAGAGGAATGTGGACATTACTGGGGAGCACAGTGTCCATCCTACGGCACGGATTTCTGTCACACACAGTCACACACACACGGCCATGCAGTCACACACACACACACACACACAGTCACACACACACACACACAGTCACACACACACACACACACAGTCACACACACACAGTCACACACACAGTCACACACACAGTCACACACACACACAGGGCCATGCAGTCACACACACACACACACACACACACACACACACACAGGGCCATGCAGTCACACACACACACACACACACACACACACACAGGGCCATGCAGTCACACACACACACAGCCATGCAGTCACACACACACACACACACACACACACAGCCATGCAGTCACACACACACAGCCATGCAGTCACACACACACAGCCATGCAGTCACACACACGCAGCCATGCAGTCACACACACATACACAGGGCCATGCAGTCGCACACACACACACACACACACACACACACACACACACACACACAGCCATGCAGTCGCACACACACACACACACACACACACACACACACACACACACACACACACACACGGCCATGCAGTCACACACACAGCCATGCAGTCACACACACAGCCATGCAGTCACACACACAGCCATGCAGTCACACACACAGCTATGCAGTCACACACACAGCTATGCAGTCACACACACACACACACACACATGCAGTCACACACACACACACACACACACACACACACAGCCATGCAGTCACACACACACAGCCATGCAGTCACACACACACAGGGCCATGCAGTCACACACACAGCCATGCAGTCACACACACACACACACACACACATGCAGTCACACACACACACAGCCATGCAGTCACACACACACACAGGGCCATGCAGTCGCACACACACACAGGGCCATGCAGTTGCACACACACACACACACACACACACACACACACACACACACAGGGCCATGCAGTCACACACACACAGGGCCATGCAGTCACACACACACACACAGGGCCATGCAGTCACACACACACACACACACACACACACACACACAGGGCCATGCAGTCACACACACAGCCATGCAGTCACACACACACACACAGGGCCATGCAGTCACACACACACACACACACACAGGGCCATGCAGTCACACACACACACACAGCCATGCAGTCACACACACACACACACACACACAGGGCCATGCAGACACACACACACACACAGCCATGCAGTCACACACACACACACACAGCCATGCAGTCGCACACACACAGCCATGCAGTCGCACACACACACACACACACACAGCCATGCAGTCGCACACACACACACAGCCATGCAGTCGCACACACACAGCCATGCAGTCGCACACACACACACACACACACACACACACACACACACAGCCATGCAGTCGCACACACACAGCCATGCAGTCGCACACACACAGCCATGCAGTCGCACACACACAGCCATGCAGTCGCACACACACAGCAATGCAGTCGCACACACACACACAGCCATGCAGTCGCACACACACAGCCATGCAGTCGCACACACACAGCCATGCAGTCGCACACACACAGCCATGCAGTCGCACACACACAGCCATGCAGTCGCACACACACACACACACACACACACACACACATACACACAGCCATGCAGTCGCACACACACAGCCATGCAGTCGCACACACACAGCCATGCAGTCGCACACACACACACACACACACACACACACACACACAGCCATGCAGTCGCACACACACACACAGCCATGCAGTCGCACACACACAGCCATGCAGTCGCACACACACACACACACACACACACACACACACACACACAGCCATGCAGTCGCACACACACAGCCATGCAGTCGCACACACACAGCCATGCAGTCGCACACACACAGCCATGCAGTCGCACACACACAGCAATGCAGTCGCACACACACACACAGGGCCATGCAGTCACACACACAGCCATGCAGTCACACACACACACACAGGGCCATGCAGTCACACACACACACACACACACACACACAGGGCCATGCAGTCACACACACACACACACACACACACAGCCATGCAGTCGCACACACACACACAGCCATGCAGTCGCACACACACACACACACACACACAGCCATACACACACACACAAACACACAGCCATGCAGTTGCACACACACAGCCATACACACACACACACACGGCCATGCAGTCACACACACAGCCATGTAGACACACACACACACACACAGCCATGCAGTCACACACACACAGCCATGCAGTCACACACACACAGCCATGCAGTCACACACACACAGCCATGCAGTCACACACACACAGCCATGCAGTCGCACACACACAGACATGCAGTCGCACACACACAGCCATGCAGTCGCACACACACAGCCATGCAGTCGCACACACACAGCCATGCAGTCGCACACACACACACACACACACAGTCACACACACAGTCACACACACAGTCACACACACAGTCACACACACAGTCACACACACATGTCGTTACCCCCCAGGAAATACTCACATGACATATCTGCTATCCCCCTTGGCATACTCCTTCCCTGAAAAAGACAGATGTATGTTAAAGAGTGAGCAGCAACGGTGAGGCAGCCGCAATTACACGGAGAAGTCCTGATAATGCCCCATCCACCCCCTCCCCCTGCAGAGCACTTCTCCCCTCCATACAGAGCTGTGACAAGAAGGCCTGGTCCCGGGGGATGTCCATGTAGTACAGGGAGAACCAGCCCTCAATCACGCCATGGATGAAGCCGCAAATGGTGAACCAGCAGAGCGCCAGGCGACGTGCAGAGCTCATTCTGGATGCCCTGCCCGTCAGGAGCCAGGTCCCAGACAGCAGAGCCCCCGACACAGAGAACAGGAAGGCTAGGATCTCCCACATGGAACGGTCATTGGGACGGTAACCCTCCATCTGTAGGTCCCGGGGCCAGTAGGGGTGAGATATGGGAGGTCCTCCGCCCTGAGCCATGATAGGAGCAGCCAGTGTTCAGTATGTGGATTCTGCCTGCCAGAGAGGAACAGAACATTATAATATGTGCTGAGGAGGACGTGGCCTCATTTACACATCGCTGAGCAGATACTGAACATGGACAATGTCAAAATGCAACCGGAGAAGTCTTCCACTGTCCCACACTCCCATCCCTGCTCCTACCCAACCTACCGCACCAGTGTCCCACACTCACATCACAGCTCCTACCCAACCTACCGCACCAGTGTCCCACACTCCCATCACTGCTCCTACCCAACCTACCGCACCAGTGTCCCACACTCCCATCCCTGCTCCTACCCAACCTACCGCACCAGTCTCCCACACTCCCATCCCTGCTCCTACCTAACCTACCGCACCAGTGTCCCACACTCCCATCCCTGCTCCTACCCAACCTACCGCACCAGTCTCCCCCACTCCCATCACTGCTCCTACCCAACCTACCACACCAGTGTCCCACACTCCCATCCCTGCTCCTACCCAACCTACCGCACCAGTGTCCCACACTCCCATCCCTGCTCCTACCCAACCTACCGCACCAGTGTCCCACACTCCCATCCCTGCTCCTACCCAACCTACCGCACCAGTCTCCCACACCCCCATCACTGCTCCTACCCAACCTACCGCACCAGTGTCCCACACTCCCATCACTGCTCCTACCCAACCTACCGCACCAGTCTCCCACACTCACATCACTGCTCCTACCCAACCTACCGCACCAGTGTCCCACACGCCCATCACTGCTCCTACCCAACCTACCGCACCAGTGTCCCACACCCCCATCCCTGCTCCTACCCAACCTACCGCACCAGTGTCCCACACCCCCATCACTGCTCCTACCCAACCTACCGCCCCAGTCTCCCACACTCACATCCCTGCTCCTACCCAACCTACCGCCCCAGTGTCCCACACTCCCATCCCTGCTCCTACCCAACCTACCGCACCAGTGTCCCACACTCCCATCACTGCTCCTACCCAACCTACCGCACCAGTCTCCCACACCCCCATCACTGCTCCTACCCAACCTACCGCACCAGTGTCCCACACTCCCATCACTGCTCCTACCCAACCTACTGAGGAAAAAAGAGAGAGATCCAGCGCTACACGGATTTCAAGATAATGAATTTATTGTGCCACACGACGTTTCGACCAACAGGTCTTTTTCAAGTGACAAGGCACTGTCACTTGAAAAAGACCTGTTGGTCGAAACGTCGTGTGGCACAATAAATTCATTATCTTGAAATCCGTGTAGCGCTGTATCTCTCTCTTTTTTCCTCAGTGTACTTTGGAAATTCCTGGCAGGTACTTCCTTGAACCAGCAGCACCGGTAAACTGTATGTATTTGTTTATATATTGTGGTGTGCAGCCTTAATTCCCCTTTACATTCCTACCCAACCTACCGCACCAGTGTCCCACTCCCATCCCTGCTCCTACCCAACCTACCGCACCAGTATCCCACACCCCCATCACTGCTCCTACCCAACCTACCGCACCAGTGTCCCACACTCCCATCCCTGCTCCTACCCAACCTACCACACCAGTGTCCCACACTCACATCACTGCTCCTACCCAACCTACCGCACCAGTCTCCCACACTCCCATCCCTGCTCCTACCCAACCTACCGCACCAGTGTCCCACACTCCCATTCCTGCTCCTACCCAACCTACCGCACCAGTGTCCCACACTCCCATCCCTGCTCCTACCCAACCTACCGCACCAGTGTCCCACACTCCCATCCCTGCTCCTACCCAACCTACCGCACCAGTGTCCCACACTCCCATCCCTGCTCCTACCCAACCTACCGCACCAGTGTCCCACACTCCCATCCCTGCTCCTACCCAACCTACCGCACCAGTGTCCCACACTCCCATCACTGCTCCTACCCAACCTACCGCACCAGTGTCCCACACTCCCATCCCTGCTCCTACCCAACCTACCGCACCAGTCTCCCACACTCCCATCACTGCTCCTACTCAACCTACCGCACCAGTGTCCCACACCCCCATCACTGCTCCTACCCAACCTACCGCACCAGTGTCCCACACTCCCATCCCTGCTCCTATCCAACCTACCGCACCAGTGTCCCACACCCCCATCCCTGCTCCTACCCAACCTACCGCACCAGTGTCCCACACTCCCATCCCTGCTCCTACCCAACCTACCGCACCAGTGTCCCACACTCCCATCACTGCTCCTACCCAACATACCGCACCAGTCTCCCACACTCCCATCCCTGCTCCTACCCAACCTACCGCACCAGTGTCCCACACCCCCATCACTGCTCCTACCCAACCTACCGCACCAGTGTCCCACACTCCCATCCCTGCTCCTACCCAACCTACCGCACCAGTATCCCACTCCCATCCCTGCTCCTACCCAACCTACCACACCAGTGTCCCACACTCCCATCCCTGCTCCTACCCAACCTACCGCACCAGTCTCCCACACTCCCATCCCTGCTCCTACCCAACCTACCGCACCAGTGTCCCACACTCCCATCCCTGCTCCTACCCAACCTACCGCACCAGTGTCCCACACTCCCATCCCTGCTCCTACCCAACCTACCGCACCAGTGTCCCACACTCCCATCCCTGCTCCTACCCAACCTACCGCACCAGTGTCCCACACTCCCATCACTGCTCCTACCCAACCTACCGCACCAGTGTCCCACACTCCCATCCCTGCTCCTACCCAACCTACCGCACCAGTCTCCCACACTTCCATCACTGCTCCTACCCAACCTACCGCACCAGTGTCCCACACCCCCATCACTGCTCCTACCCAACCTACCGCACCAGTGTCCCACACTCCCATCCCTGCTCCTATCCAACCTACCGCACGAGTGTCCCACACCCCCATCCCTGCTCCTACCCAACCAACCGCACCAGTGTCCCACACTCCCATCCCTGCTCCTACCCAACCTACCGCACCAGTGTCCCACACTCCCATCACTGCTCCTACCCAACATACCGCACCAGTCTCCCACACTCCCATCCCTGCTCCTACCCAACCTACCGCACCAGTGTCCCACACCCCCATCACTGCTCCTACCCAACCTACCGCACCAGTGTCCCACACTCCCATCCCTGCTCCTACCCAACCTACCGCACCAGTATCCCACTCCCATCCCTGCTCCTACCCAACCTACCACACCAGTGTCCCACACTCCCATCCCTGCTCCTACCCAACCTACCGCACCAGTGTCCCACACTCCCATCCCTGCTCCTACCGCACCAGTGTCCCACACTCCCATCCCTGCTCCTACCCAACCTACCGCACCAGTGTCCCACACCCCCATCACTGCTCCTACCCAACCTACCGCACCAGTGTCCCACACTCCCATCACTGCTCCTACCCAACCTACCGCACCAGTCTCCCACACCCCCATCCCTGCTCCTACCCAACCTACCGCACCAGTCTCCCACACTCCCATCCCTGCTCCTACCCAACCTACCGCACCAGTGTCCCACATTCCCATCCCTGCTCCTACCCAACCTACCGCACCAGTGTCCCACACTCCCATCCCTGCTCCTACCCAACCTACCGCACCAGTGTCCCACACTCCCATCCCTGCTCCTACCCAACCTACCGCACCAGTGTCCCACACTCCCATCCCTGCTCCTACCCAACCTACCGCACCAGTCTCCCACACTCACATCCCTGCTCCTACCCAACCTACCGCACCAGTATCCCACACCCCCATCCCTGCTCCTACCCAACCTACCGCACCAGTATCCCACTCCCATCCCTGCTCCTACCCAACCTATCGTACAAGTCTCCCACACTCCCATCACTGCTCCTACCCAACCCACCGCACCAGTCTCCCACACTCACATCACTGCTCCTACCCAACCTACCGCACCAGTGTCCCACACTCCCATCCCTGCTCCTACCCAACCTACCGCACCCGTGTCCCACACTCCCATCCCTGCTCCTACCCAACCTACCACACCAGTCTCCCACACTCCCATCCCTGCTCCTACCCAACCTACCGCACCAGTGTCCCACACTCCCATCCCTGCTCCTACCCAACCTACCGCACCAGTGTCCCACACTCCCATCCCTGCTCCTACCCAACCTACCGCACCAGTCTCCCACACTCCCATCACTGCTCCTACCCAACCTACCGCACCAGTCTCCCACACTCCCATCACTGCTCCTACCCAACCTACCGCACCAGTCTCCCACACTCCCATCCCTGCTCCTACCCAACCTACCGCACCAGTCTCCCACACTCCCATCCCTGCTCCTACCCAACCTACCGCACCAGTGTCCCACACTCCCATCCCTGCTCCTACCCAACCTACCGCACCAGTGTCCCACACCCCCATCACTGCTCCTACCCAACCCACCGCACCAGTGTCCCACACTCCCATCCCTGCTCCTACCCAACCTACCGCACCAGTGTCCCACACCCCCATCACTGCTCCTACCGAACCCACCGCACCAGTGTCCCACACTCCCATCCCTGCTCCTACCGCCCCAGTGTCCCACACCCCCATCCCTGCTCCTACCCAACCTACCGCACCCGTGTCCCACACTCCCATCCCTGCTCCTACCCAACCTACCGCACCAGTCTCCCACACCCCCATCACTGCTCCTACCCAACCTACCGCACCAGTGTCCCACCCAACCTACCGCACCAGTGTCCCACACTCACATCACTGCTCCTACCCAACCTACCGCACCAGTGTCCCACACTCCCATCCCTGCTCCTACCCAACCTACCGCACCCGTGTCCCACACTCCCATCCCTGCTCCTACCCAACCTACCGCACCAGTGTCCCACACTCACATCACTGCTCCTACCCAACCTACCGCACCAGTCTCCCACACTCCCATCCCTGCTCCTACCCAACCTACCGCACCAGTGTCCCACACTCACATCACTGCTCCTACCCAACCTACCGCACCAGTGTCCCACACTCCCATCCCTGCTCCTACCCAACCTACCGCACCAGTGTCCCACACCCCCATCCCTGCTCCTACCCAACCTACCGCACCAGTGTCCCACCCAACCTACCGCACCAGTGTCCCACACTCCCATCCCTGCTCATACCCAACCTACCGCACCAGTCTCCCACACTCCCATCACTGCTCCTACCCAACCTACCGCACCAGTCTCCCACACTCCCATCCCTGCTCCTACCCAACCTACCGCACCAGTCTCCCACACTCCCATCCCTGCTCCTACCCAACCTACCGCACCAGTCTCCCACACTCACATCCCTGCTCCTACCCAACCTACCGCACCAGTATCCCACACCCCCATCCCTGCTCCTACCCAACCTACCGCACCAGTATCCCACTCCCATCCCTGCTCCTACCCAACCTACCGCACCAGTGTCCCACACTCCCATCCCTGCTCCTACCCAACCTACCGCACCAGTCTCCCACACCCCCATCCCTGCTCCTACCCAACCTACCGCACCAGTCTCCCACACTCACATCACTGCTCCTACCCAACCTACCGCACCAGTGTCCCACACTCCCATCCCTGCTCCTACCCAACCTACCGCACCAGTGTCCCACACTCCCATCCCTGCTCATACCCAACCTACCGCACCAGTGTCCCACACTCCCATCCCTGCTCCTACCCAACCTACCGCACCAGTGTCCCACACTCCCATCCCTGCTCCTACCCAACCTACCGCCCCAGTGTCCCACACTCCCATCCCTGCTCCTACCCAACCTACCGCACCAGTCTCCCACACCCCCATCACTGCTCCTACCCAACCTACCGCACCAGTCTCCCACACCCCCATCACTGCTCCTACCCAACCTACCGCACCAGTGTCCCACACCCCCATCCCTGCTCCTACCCAACCTACCGCACCAGTGTCCCACACTCCCATCCCTGCTCCTACCCAACCTACCGCACCAGTCTCCCACAATCCCATCACTGCTCCTACCCAACCTACCGCACCAGTCTCCCACACTCCCATCCCTGCTCCTACCCAACCTACCGCACCAGTGTCCCACACCCCCATCACTGCTCCTACCCAACCTACCGCACCAGTGTCCCACACTCCCATCCCTGCTCCTACCCAACCTACCGCACCAGTGTCCCACACTCCCATCACTGCTCCTACCCAACCTATCGCACCAGTATCCCACACTCCCATCACTGCTCCTACCCAACCTACCGCACCAGTGTCCCACACCCCCATCCCTGCTCCTACCCAACCTACCGCACCAGTGTCCCACACTCCCATCCCTGCTCCTACCCAACCTACCGCACCAGTCTCCCACACTCACATCACTGCTCCTACCCAACCTACCGCACCAGTGTCCCACACTCCCATCACTGCTCCTACCCAACCTACCGCACCAGTCTCCCACACTCACATCACTGCTCCTACCCAACCTACCGCACCAGTGTCCCACACTCCCATCCCTGCTCCTACCCAACCTACCGCACCAGTCTCCCACACTCCCATCCCTGCTCCTACCCAACCTACCGCACCAGTGTCCCACACTCCCATCCCTGCTCCTACCCAACCTATCGCACCAGTGTCCCACACCCCCATCCCTGCTCCTACCCAACCTACCGCACCAGTCTCCCACACTCCCATCCCTGCTCCTACCCAACCTACCGCACCAGTGTCCCACACTCCCATCCCTGCTCCTACCCAACCTACCGCACCAGTCTCCCACACTCACATCACTGCTCCTACCCAACCTACCGCACCAGTGTCCCACACGCCCATCACTGCTCCTACCCAACCTACCGCACCAGTGTCCCACACCCCCATCCCTGCTCCTACCCAACCTACCGCACCAGTGTCCCACACCCCCATCACTGCTCCTACCCAACCTACCGCCCCAGTCTCCCACACTCACATCCCTGCTCCTACCCAACCTACCGCCCCAGTGTCCCACACTCCCATCCCTGCTCCTACCCAACCTACCGCACCAGATCCTCAGCCGCCCCCACCTCACACAGTGTGTATACAGCTCTGCCAAGTATGCACACTCCAGCACAACCCTGAGGCACACAATGCTGGGCACACACGCAAATACAATGCTGGATTCATATAGATATATAAAGAGATATATACACACACACACAAATACAATGCTGGATTCATATAGATATATAAAGAGATATATACACACACACACAAATACAATGCTGGATACATATAGATATATAAAGAGATATATACACACACACAAATACAATGCTGGGCGGGCGTATGTATATATATTTACACATAGCTAGGCATATACATACACACCCCTGACACACACACACAAACACCTGACACAGACACACACCTGACACACCAGACACACACACCTGACACACCAGATACACGACACGCACACACCAGACACACACACACACCAGACACACACACACACACACACACCAGACACACACACACACACACACCAGACACACACACCAGACACACACACACACCAGACACACACACACACCAGACACACACACACACACACACACACACACACACGACACACACACCTGACACACACACACACACCTGACACACACACACACACACACACCAGACACACACACACACACCAGACACACACACACACACACACCAGACACACACACACACACCAGACACACACACACACACACACACACACACACACACACACACACACACACCAGACACACACACACACACACACCAGACACACACACACCTGACACACACACACACCTGACACACACACACACACCTGACACACACACACCTGACACACCTGACACACACACACCTGACACACACACACCTGACACACACACACCTGACACACACACACCTGACACACACACACCTGACAGTTCCCAGGCAGGGGAAGGTGAGCGGATCCCAGCCAGTGATAGAGGCGCAGTG
This sequence comes from Ascaphus truei, assembly GCF_040206685.1. Classification (NCBI taxonomy): domain Eukaryota; kingdom Metazoa; phylum Chordata; class Amphibia; order Anura; family Ascaphidae; genus Ascaphus; species Ascaphus truei. The sequence goes on along the minus strand of NW_027454437.1, from coordinate 41,546 downwards.
AGTGCAGCGCGCGGTATATGGGAGAGAGTGTATATACAGCCAGGGCACCGACACGACAACTGTCACACCTCCACCAATCCCCACACACGCCGGTCAGGCGGCAGCCAATCAGGACGCAGATGTAGATGACGCTACCTAGGGGCTGACTTGATAGAAGAAGCGGCTCCCTATTATTGGCCTCGGGATGGCGGCTTCCGATTGGCTGGAACATGAGGAGGCGGAACCTCAATGCTAGTCGCGAGACTCTCATCCTATGAGAGCTGATTGGCTGAAACGTGACTAAGGGGCGGGACTGTGTGTGTGTGTGTGTGTGTGTGTGTGTGTGTGTGTGTGTGTGTGTGTGTGTGTGTGTGTGTGTGTGTGTGTGTGTGTGTGTGTGTGTGTGTGTGTGTGTGTGTGTGTGTGTGTGTGTGTGTGTGTGTGTGTGTGTGTGTGTGTGTGTGTGTGTGTGTGTAAGAGGGAGTGTGTGTGTGTGTGTGTGTGTGTGTGTGTGTGTGTGTGTGTGTGTGTGTGTGTGTGTGTGTGTGTGTGTGTGTGTGTGTGTCACTGTGTGTCACTGTGTGTGTGTGTGTGTGTGTGTGTGTCACTGTGTGTGTGTGTGTGTGTGTGTGTGTGTGTGTGTGTGTGTGTGTGTGTGTGTGTGTGTGTGTGTGTCACTGTGTGTGTGTGTGTGTGTGTCACTGTGTGTGTGTCACTGTGTGTGTGAGTGTGTGTGATTCACTGTGTGTGTGTGTGTGTCACTGTGTGTGTCTCACTGTCACTGTGTGTGTGTGTGTGTGTGTGTGTGTGTGTGTGTGTGTCACTGTGTGTGTGTCACTGTGTGTGTGTCACTGTGTGTGTGTCACTGTCACTGTGTCACTGTGTGTGTGTGTGTGTGTGTGTGTGTGTCACTGTGTGTGTCTCACTGTGTCACTGTGCGTGTGTGTGTGTGTGTCACTGTGTGTGTGTTACTCTGTCACTGTGTGTGTTTTACTGTGTGTGTCACTGTGTGTGTCACTGTGTGTGTGTGTGTGTGTGTCACTGTGTGTGTGTGTGTGTGTGTGTATGTGTGACAGTGTGTGTGTGCGTGTGTGTGACACTGTGTGTGTGTCACTGTGTGTGTGTATGTGTGACAGTGTGTGTGTGTGTGTGTCTCACTGTGTGTGTGTCACTGTGTGTGTGTGTCACTGTGTGTGTGTGTCACTGTGTCACTGTGCGTGTGTGTGTGTGTTACTCTGTCACTGTGTGTGTTTTACTGTGTGTCACTGTGTGTGTGTGTATGTGTATGGGGGAGAGAAGAACAAGAACCCTATGTGATGCACTCAACCCTACTAGTTGAAAATAATAAACTTTTATTGATATAATTGAATAAAGCAAGCATAACAAATATATTTAAAACCTAAATTGTGTACTGTGCAGTTCTGATGTGAAATCACTCTAGATGACCAGGTAGTGTCGTAACTAGTGTGATACACAGTAGAATAGAATAGTGCAGGTATTAAGCTATTCTACTGTACAGATCGAAGGCAAACTCCTATGAGTTTGACAGTGCAGCAGTACAGCAGACGTCTGCTGTACTGCTGCACTGTCAAACTCATAGGAGTTTGCCTTCGATCTGTAGAATATATAATAATCAGAAAACCTGGTTCAGTTAAAAAATCAGCATTCTTTATTATTCTTTCATCACTCAGCTTTCATATAGCAAGGACACAGCATATTCTAGTATACAGCAAGGACACAGCATATTCTAGTATACAGCAAGGACACAGCATATTCTAGTATACAGCAAGGACACAGCATATTCTAGTATACAGCAAGGACACAGCATATTCTAGTATACAGCAAGGACACAGCATATTCTAGTATACAGCAAGGACACAGCATATTCTAGTATACAGCAAGGACACCGCATATTCTAGTATACAGCAAGGACACAGCATATTCTAGTATACAGCAAGGACACCGCATATTCTAGTATACACCTCAGCTCAGAGTGAGGTATTTGAAGGTAGTTATTAGATGCTTCTATTCGATGTAACACGCATCTTAAGATGGTAGAAGGTACTAATTTTATGTTATACATTGCTCCCTTCTTATACGCTCAGGACAAAGAGATATAAATTGCTTATCTTTACTAACCCCCTTTTGCTGACTAAACATTCTTGTTTTTTAGTACCAAGCTGTAATTGCCCTCAGCAAACATCTGTCTAAAATGGAACTTATCTTATCTCTAAAATGTCTGGTTTTAAGTTGCCCTTTGAACTTTCAAGCTGCCCTTATAAGAAAAACAACTTGAACGATTTTAATCTATTGAATGCGGAATATATATATTATAATAATATATAATATTATAACAAGTGATATTTTTATTTGCTATATATAGGGTTAGGGTTATATATATATATATATATATATATATATATATCAAATAAAAAGATCACTTGTGAGCACATTCACATGTCTTAGACAGAGGTCTGCAACCCTGCCTTTCACCATTATCCCCAGCATACAGCGCTTCCACTGTAGCAAGAGATTCTGGGAAATGACATGCAAATGAGCACACAATGTGTCACCTATGTATATATGTATATACATACACTGATTGCTATCCTACTAAGTATAGAAAATATATAGATATAAAATAATATTTATCAAGCCCCTCTTTGATACTTGAAAGTATCAATGATAAGCTGATCTTGTAATTGTATTGTATTGTATGTCTTTATTTAGATAGCGCCAAAAGTGTACTCAGCGCTTCACAAAGAATACAGTACAGGGAATTATAATAATACAATAAGTGCAGCAAAATCAGACAATAGGAAAGGAAATCCATGCCCCGAAGAGCTTACAATCTAAGAGGTTTGTGGGGAAACTTACAGAGAGAGCAGGTGAGGGAGTAAGTGCTGTAGATGGCAGTGCTTGGCCACAATGGGTGGTATAAATGACTGTGGGACAGTAGCCATGAGTGCAGGTTGTTGGGATGCTGGATTTGTGGGGCGAGTTTTCAGGTTAGTCAGTGTTAAATGAGAAGGTTAACCCCATTTACAGGGGAAGAGATGGCAGGGAGGCATGGGTGAGAGGAGGTGGCAGGGAGGCGTGGGTGAGATCAGGTGTGTATGTCTGGGTTCAGGCTTAGGGGAGATCCCCAGCAGCAGGAAGGAGGAGATAGAGGGTGTGAATAGAGGATTTGTGGGGTTGTTTTTTATTGAGGGTTGTTGGGAGAAAGGTGTATAAATAATGGTTCAGTGGGGAGTGGGGAAGTTGGAGAGAACAGGGACATTCACCAAGGAGTGAGGAAACAGTAAACAGAAAATGCAATAGGGAGGGCATAGTGAGATACAGGAGGAGAGGGCATAGTGAGATACAGGAGGAGAGGGCATAGTGAGATACAGGAGGAGAGGGCATAGTGAGATACAGGAGGAGAGACTTCCCAGTCATTGGAGGATAGGAAGAGTACAAAGAATCACAGCTTTTAAAAAAAAGCTGTAATTAAAAAAAATTAATCCATACTCCGCATTGGCTATATCGGCATTCAATTTTCTCATTCTTCTAAACAAAATAACACAACATATAAAGAGTACTAAGATTAAAATAGCAATTATTAACAGAGGAAGGGTGTCAGGGTTCTGCTCGCCACAAACCAGGACCGGACCGCGAGGCTGAGGTGGGGTTGTAAAAGCACCGACCTGAGACCGCGCAGGCTGATCCGGATTGCGCAGTTCGTAGTCATATGTCGCAGGATCAGGATTGGAGAAGACAGCGTCGTCGTTGTAGAAGCCAGGGTCAGGACAGGAGACATCAGGATAAACATTGTTCAGGCAAGAGTTCGGCAACAGGTAGTCAGGAGAGCCCCGCTTCAGCTTAGGAGCGCGGGGTTGGCCTCTGCGCGAGCGACGACCATGGCCCATGGTACTGGTCACAGGAGATGGTAGGCAGACCAGAGTAGCACACCGCTTTGCTGCACGGGTGCACCAGTGCTACAGCGCAAGAGTCCTGAGCGGGCTAGGGAATCCTCTGTCTCAGCGCAGGAACCAGGACACGGCCTCTCTAGATTAGGGAAAGAGTAGGCCCCAGGAACCAGGAAGCTGAAGATACACAGGGAAACCTCCGCTTCAGTGCAGGAATCCAGGAGACTGAAGAACGCAGGGACGAAACATCCGCTTCAGTGCAGGAATCCAGGAGGCTGAAGGACGCAGGGACGAAAACCTCTGCTTCAGCACAGGAGAACAGGAGTGGACCGCTGCGTGAATATAGCAGCCGGTCACAGGAAACAAGGAGCTGAAGTGAACAAGAAGAGTACTCAGCTACAACACAGGAGACTGGAGCAGACCGCTGTGTGAATATAGCAGCCGGCCTTAGGAAACCTGGAGCTGCAGACAACAAGGAGAATACTCCGCTTCAGCATGAGAGACAGGAACAAGCGAGGGCTTGTGGCAGAACAGATAGTGACATCCAGGAAGGACTATGCTCGGCCGGGAGCATTATGGGAAGACAATACTTAAAGGCCAGCGGGCCAATCCCCGGAGGGGGGTGTGAAGGTACTGCTCCAATGAATGAATGCAAGTCTAGGTTGCAGTGATAGGCTGCACAGCTGTAATAGATACCAGAGGGAGTGTGTATTGCTTTGGTGAGTGAATCCAGGCTGCAGCAAACATCAGGAGAGGTGCTCCAGGACTGCACACGTCTGCAAGGTAAGGCAACCAGTAAACTGCGGAGCGGATTCCTTACAGTACCCCCCCCTTCACGCGAGACCTCCGGGCGAACATGAGCACACCTAGAGTTGGGGGACCGGGAATTGTTGCTGAACCGTCTAGGATTGGGGTTAGAGTCGTGGTCCAGAGACTCGTGGTTAGTCCTTAGTGTACCCCCACCCCCCGGTGAGAACTGCGGCCAGACAGGACCATCCATGGGTCTTGGGGACATTGAGTTGTTCCTAAAATTCTTTAGGTGGAAAGGGCATCCGTAAACGAGCAGTTCTTTGGTGAGTACAGTTCTTGGATATGAGATTGATGGAAGAAACATCTTTGGTACATGGCTCGCCTCGCAAAATGACTTGGAAATCCAGGGCTGTGAAGAACCAGAGGGTTCCAGAGCAGAAACGGCAGGAGAACCCCTACAGGAAGCCCAGTCTTTAATAAATGAACCGGACTCTAGGATCAGCGGCCCTGATAGTTGATCGAATACACCAGGAGGAACTTTGTAACAGAAAAAGTCTTGGCTGACCACTGCATGTTGGAATTTGCGAGGAATTTTTCCTCTAGAAGGCTCCCAGGTAATGGTTAGTAAGGGTATAGGTTGGTTGGAAGCATCTCCCGGTATTGGTATGGAAGGTGACAAGGCAAGCAGTAAACCAGGCATAGGGACCGAAATCTTGGGATACGTACAGAGTATTTCCAACTGAGAGGAAATAACAGGGGCAACCGAAAATTCCGAGGGACAAAACCATGGTTTAGCAGGAGCAGAGAAGCAAACAACAGTAGAGCTCTCCAATACTGGGAAATCTTCATTGGGAGATAATATTGTCAGTGAATCAGGAATAGTCCTTGGGATCTTCAAATCAGTAGCTTGAGAAAAAGGCAGAGCCAGGGTAGTGGTGGGAGGGAAGCTAACATCAGAAGCTGAAGTCTGTACCTCAGTGACAGGGCCCTGAGAATCAACAAGCAGCAAGTATGAACTATGAAAACTCTTAATGACAGGCACCTTAGGAGTACAAGGAGTCTTTTCCGAAACTGCAATGGCCCTAACCACAGGGGTACCTAACCTGACAAAAACATGAATTGGTGTGTTTTCTAGTGCAAAATCTCTGATCACAGGACTCCTAACCGATAGTGAGGGTGTCTGGGTTTGATTAGAGAAAAAATCAGATGTATTGATAAGTGACTTAGAAACAATTACTGAGGTTCTAGATTTGCTGGACATGTGAGAAAAAATACCCTTTAAGACAGGAGTTTTCATTTCTTCCCAGAGTAACCCCATGTTTGCTGGGGCATATTTAGACACAGTACTGAGGGACTGGGTTTCAGCAAAGGCAGAACAGCTAAATAGCTCAGATTTAAACCCCAGGACTTGTAATATATGCATGGTGACCTCAGACAGTACTAAGGAAGTAACCACAGATATGCTGATCCCTGGAGAATTAGCATGGACAGAGAAATCAGGGGGACCCCCAATCAGGATACTCCTTGTAGGAAGAGCTTCAGAATCAGAAGGAGAATCATTACCTCTCAGAGTCTCAAAACTAGTAAGACACAATTCAGCGAAAAGGGATACAGTGTGCAAGCTTTTTACTAATCTATATGAAAAAGCGTCACTTTGGGGAGAAAACCGTGCGTCAGCAAACATTCCTGGGAACATAATATGAACCCCAGGAGGGACATACAGACTACTGTATGCTTTTAACCCTAAGCTTAAAGAGGAGGAGAACTCAGACAGTACACAGGGGTGAATCATAACTGTACTGGTCTCTGAAGTAGGTATTTGGTAAGGAATGTCTGGGAAACCAGAAATTACTGCAGACTCCATAATGTGGGAACTATGCGCTGAAGCAGGGATCACCGCTATGTGGGCGACAGGCTGGTTCAGCGAAACACCCGGGAGAAGGAACTCTGCGAGCAAGCTTAGGGAAAAACCTGACTCTTGAATACATTTATCAGGAACCAGAACTTTAGCCGAAGTCTCCGGAGACGAAACTGCGGAAACTTGAGCTGAAGCAGGGGATTTATAGCAAAGAATATCTAGGGACTCCGTACGGTTATGGGAATCCCTCAATGCAACCTCTGCTGTCTGACTTGTGGACTCATTCTCTGAGGCTAAAACGAAGGCATTAACTTGGAGGCAGCAAGAATTTACAGGGGTTAATGCAGACAATGCCTGAGAGTAAAACATAGGTAATCTTCTCTCTGTATTAGGACAGACCAGGAATCTCTCCTCTGAAGCTAGGGGCGTGACCATGGCTGACAGAGAACAGGGATTTACCAAAGGAAACTCAGAGAGCTGCCCCTCAGGGGTTAATACAGAAATGACTCTGGGAACAGAACTTAGGGATTCTTTCTCTGACGGGGAAAGCGCACAGGACTGCCTAGCAGAGTTTAAAGCTGGAAAACCCTGAAGAGCTGGAGTGACAGATTCGGAGTTAGAAATAGGGGAACAAAGGGACTTATTCTCTGATAGTAGAACCTTAGTGTTGGCTAGTGAAACATATGTATTCTCCAGGGGAACCTCACAGGACTGCTCGGCAGGGGTTAAAGCTGGAAAACCCTCAAGACCTAGAGAAAGGACTTCTGAGCTAGAAATAGGAGAACTAATGAACTTATTCTCTGATACAAGAACATTAGTGCTGGGTAGAGCAACATATGTATTCTCCAGGGGGACCTCACAGGACTGATCGGCCGGGGTTAACGAAAACATATCATTGGTGTCAGGGAACCCGGCCATACACTCAGGGCAAGGATCCGTGGTAGACCAGGGATACAGCCAAGCGGCAGCGAAGCTGGCGAGGGGAGGATCCTGTTCCTTTATACAAATGTCCAATGTCATGGAAAGGATATGGAGTGTTTTTTGGGCATCAGCCAACATGAGGAGAGGGTCCTCTTTTGCTATATAAATGTCTAAAGACAAGGCCAGGGAAGAGAGTTCCTTTTGGGCGTCGTCCAATTCTAAAGGGTACACATTTTCCCAAGTTAAAGGGTAACCAGGAAAGCAAATACAAGCGGCCAGCGATTGTTTTAAGTCCCGGAGGCGGTAAACCTTCATCATGAGATCATTACGGCATTTGTTTTGCAAAGGGGTTAAACCTACAAACACAATCAGATCTTCAATCAGGGGTATTATCTCACATAGAAATTGGTATTCACACTGGGACTGGTTTACAGGCTGGGACAGGCTTTCAGACAGAAACTTACCAACCCTCACCACAGGGCGGTCCGAGTTTGTGTGGCCGAGCATACTGTCAGGGTTCTGCTCGCCACAAACCAGGACCGGACCGCGAGGCTGAGGTGGGGTTGTAAAAGCACCGACCTGAGACCGCGCAGGCTGATCCGGATTGCGCAGTTCGTAGTCATATGTCGCAGGATCAGGATTGGAGAAGACAGCGTCGTCGTTGTAGAAGCCAGGGTCAGGACAGGAGACATCAGGATAAAAATTGTTCAGGCAAGAGTTCGGCAACAGGTAGTCAGGAGAGCCCCGCTTCAGCTTAGGAGCGCGGGGTTGGCCTCTGCGCGAGCGACGACCATGGCCCATGGTACTGGTCACAGGAGATGGTAGGCAGACCAGAGTAGCACACCGCTTTGCTGCACGGGTGCACCAGTGCTACAGCGCAAGAGTCCTGAGCGGGCTAGGGAATCCTCTGTCTCAGCGCAGGAACCAGGACACGGCCTCTCTAGATTAGGGAAAGAGTAGGCCCCAGGAACCAGGAAGCTGAAGATCCACAGGGAAACCTCCGCTTCAGTGCAGGAATCCAGGAGACTGAAGAACGCAGGGACGAAACATCCGCTTCAGTGCAGGAATCCAGGAGGCTGAAGGGCGCGGGGGATACCTTTGCCTCAGTGCAGGAAAGCAGGAAGCTGAAGACATAGGGGATACCTTTGCTTCAGCGCAGGAGAACAAGCGGGAGCTTGAAGGAAGCTGAAGGACGCAGGGCGGAACCTCCGTATCAGCATAGGAGAACAAGTGGCTTGAAGGAAGCTGAAGGACGCAGGGCGGAACCTGGTATCAGCATAGGAGAACCAGCGAGGGCTTGTGGCAAAACAGTAGACATCCAGTTAGGACTATGCTCGGCAGGGAGCATTATGGGAAGACAGTACTTAAAGGCCAGCGGGCCAATCCCCGGAGGGGGGTGTGAAGGTACTGCTCCAATGAATGAATGCAAGTCTAGGTTGCAGTGATAGGCTGCACAGCTGCAGTAGATACCAGAGGGAGTGTGTATTGCTTTGGTGAGTGAATCCAGGCTGCAGCAAACATCAGGAGAGGTGCTCCAGGACTGCACACGTCTGCAAGGTAAGGCAACCAGTAAACTGCGGAGCGGATTCCTTACAAAGGGTCATCCAATGCATTATTCCTTGGGCAAGAGATGGTTTTTATCCAAACCATAATTCTTCTCCATATCCCAATATCACTGGATATACACATCTCTGGTAATATATCAATATTACATTTACAGTAATAGAGTTATTGGTTTTATTGAATACATAACACCCCTGCGATTATATATTTTAACTTCAATAACAGATCTCTTGGTACAGTAGTTTTCTTGAGGCAGATTTATGGTAACCGAAAAAATTTGCCCTGTGTATGGTGACATCGCCCATAAAATAATTCCATGCAATATCACACATCATATTTAAATAGCGGGTGTGTCTCATTCCCTACTATTTTTTAATTTATCAGAATATCGTGAGTAATCCATTTGTCATTACAAATCATACCCATATCTTTAACTTTATATCGTTTGTGTATTGAGAAAAAGACAAAGTGATAATTAGAAATGTCCCTATTAACACAACCTAGCTGGTACATTTTCCATAGTTTAGCATATTCCCAAATCCAATCCTCTAATTGTAAAAATATCTCATATGAATCACCAATGACCATATAACAATATTTTACCATTAACATAGATATCCTGTTGTACTGTGATAGATAAAATAACTATGCCTGTCTCCTTTGCTAATACACTTAGAGCATTTGCTATACTTGTCATATTACACTCTCCTATTCTCATCATACCCTAGGAACTGTGTATCAAACAATTTACCTTTAATCCTACCTTTAGAATACCACGGATAACTTTGATACTTAGTATATGTATTGATGTTATCTGTACATCAATAGTTAATTGATTATACACATTACTGGGTACCAAACAATTTACTTGAGAATCACAGTCTGCATGTTTAACATGATTATCACTAATGTTGTTCCATTAAATCTCCACCATTTTATATTATTTACTCTTAATACTCCCTGAATTATTTGATAAATTCCTCCTTATCCTTCTGCAAAACCCGGTGCCATGGCTTTCTTCACCTAAGATTCCTGTAAAGACGCACTCATAAAAATATTGCATACATCTAACAAAAGTAGTTTGTTTTTCACAATCCATTGCTGCCCCCTAAAAACTACTGTACTCCACATAAAATAATAATGTCACTGTTCTGTATACTGAGATCCCTCAGTTCCAGATCTTTCCGTCGTCGTGCTTCTTTCTTTAGGTAAAAGTTTCTTTGAAAGTTCAACTGAACATTGTTCTGAATCAGGTATTGACTCAAGTCCTTCCGGTAGCATTAATGCTTCACATCCAAATACTCGAACTGTCCATCCTCCAATGTTAAAAATAATCTGTAACATAAAAAAACTGAACAGAATCATATGTTCTTTAACCTTTAGAACCAGCTTACACCGAGCAATATATACTAACATTGAAACACTTGCGTTTGGGTTTGACATTGACACATTGTATTTGCAGAAGAGTTTCACCCATTAAAGAATAATATACAATCCTTCCCTAGCTGTAGGCCATGGCCAGGTTTCCTGAACGTTTTACTATAACTTTCATTCCTGGAAACCCCTTATTAACCCCTTATTAACTGGATTTACCTTGGCATCCCCTTTTTCTGTGGGGGCCATATTTTCTCTTGCAAAATATAATAATTTAGCTACCTGATCTTGCAATGCAGACAACCATTGAGTATCTGATAGAAAAACTATTCATCCTCCTTCCAGTCATGAACTCATACGGAGATAACTGAGTTCTCACATTGGGTGGCGCGCGAATAGACATAAAAACTCCCAGGAAATGATTAACATTGGGTTAACCATATTCTGCTAGCATAATAATATTGCAGAATGTCTTTACATTTCAGAAAGGACTTTCTTTCCTGAATATTTTAATTACCAATCATAACTAAATATAACTAATATCTCTAATATTATTAATATATACCTGTAGAGGGAGAAAGGGGGTGGCCCGGGATTAAAGGGGTTACACCCCATTTGGCCATCCCCTGACCTCACCCGGGAGTCAAAGGGTTAACTGGGCTAAGACCCAGAATAGTGATTGAACCCCTGTAATGACATGTACATGTGTATTCCCCTGTTTCCCCTGTTCCATTGTAATGTCTGGTTTAATCAGTGTCTGCATCACACACACACTAGAATCCATCCGGGAGCACAAGGGTTAATAGTCCTTTAATGATTATAGCTCTTTGTGTAATTTTCCCGCCTTTTCAGGCACCATTTTGCAGATCCCCATTGGCCGCCATTAGGGCTCAATGCATTCTAATGGAGAATCTTGTTGCTTTAGTCCTGTTTCCTGTAAAGACCAGCAGGTGGCGTCCGAGCGGGAGAGCTGCGGTTTCCCATTGAAAGTCAATGGGCCCATTGACTTCAATGGAGATTCCTCGAGGTAACTTTCGAAGAACAAGTTGGCTGCCGTCCAGACCGCAAACCGCAAAGCGGATACATTTTCAATAGGAGAGCTTTGATCACTTACAAGTCAAGGTCAACGTCAAGTGGCGTGGGAATAAACAGTTCTAGGGCCCCTAGGAATAAAATTCTTTTTGCCCCTAGTTCCTAGGCTTCCCCCCACTCGACCACAACCGGGTCCCCGAATCCTGGACCCCCGATAAGGGTCGAACCAGATGGAGCGGGTCGCGCCATAGGCTTTGCCGGCGGCGGCAGAAATGGCTCAGAAAAAGTGGAAAAAGCTGAAATTTGGTACTCCATATCTCCGGTTCCGGAGGGCCCAGCGGATCAAGGTTTAGCGTATCTGCAGTCACTGCTCCGGCATCACTGCAGAACCATCCTTGACCCTCCTGGACCAACCCGACGGAGTATGGACCCCCTTGAAAGTTCAGGACTTTTCCCTTAGACTTCAATGGCGGAGAACCCCCATTGACTTCAATGGCGGCAATTTACCATTGAAAGTCTATGGCGGAGAAGCCCGTTGTTTTCAATGGGGATTTAGTGAAAAGCTGAGATTTCTTTTTTAGCGGAGATTTTTGTATCAAAGTGAAAAATGATTTAATGGGCATTTGTGTATCTCCGGTTCCGAAGGTCGTAGCAAGTCGCTTTTTGGACCATATGGTGTCCCAGTTCTGGCAATGAGAACTGGGAAGTTTGGACCTGCTAGACCCAACGGAACCGGATATTTTAATACGTTTTAATACGTTTATGTTTATGTTTTAGACCCAGACCCAGAGGAAATTCCTTTGCATACCAGGGTAGCAGATGGCCCTAGAGGCGACCCAATGTCTAGGACTTAAGTATTGTTCAAAGGGTTTTGTCACCCTCCCTGTTTATTTGAGGGCGGAGAAGGCTCAAACCAGAGCAGTTTTTAAGTGTCCCATTTAACACCTTCCAACAAAGGTTTTCCTGCCAGAGATCCAAATGGGTAGACTGGCTGGCATTCCATTTGCACATGTGGGGCCACAGAAATGAGACCCCAGAGTTCTACTGCGCCTGTGCCAGCTAGCAGGGGGGCATGTACTAAAATGTGTTCCCACATTAAAGATTGGCTGGAGGTAATTGAAAACCAATCACAGGTACTTAATGTTAAGGATAGAGGGACAAAAGGTTTATAAACTGCTGTCCACCCTATATCCTTCGTCTTCGTTTGCTGATATGGTTACCTGATATCACCTGAATGATTACCTGATTGCTGAGAGAAATGCTACATCAAACTTCTCATTCCCCAACCCCTAAGTAAGTGTACTTCTTGTCTGTTACTGTATTATTCGTGTGTTCACCTATCCAAAGGAATAAATATACTTTATTATATCTTAAGTCTCGTTCAGTTCAAACCCAGTTATTTTTGTGTAATATTAATAGACCTGTGTAGGCTATCGTCACAATACCTTCCTCCAACAAACATGTATATTCTATAACCATGTCTGCTGTGGTAAAATACAATTTTCCTGCAACTGTTTTTATACATTAGCTGCATTAACCTATAATTTTCTTAACTATTCCTTCCATATAAACCTTTACGTATTTTTGTTTAGACTCAATTTTAAAAAGAAACCGGATCCATCTGCAGCATCTCAGTACAAATATATATATATCACCTCTATACTGCAACAATACACTGCCATTAGCTTTTTAATACATTTAAACTGTCATCTTTTTACTGGTGTCATTAATATGAAAAATGTCAAAATCCTTAAAACAAATAATTCCTAAAAAAAATATATGATAATTTTAAACTTCTACAGTGATTCTGTAATCTTGGGTGCTTGGGCTACTGGGTGAATGATGGTACTTCCAACAGTAATGTGGAAGGAGGTAGTAGGGCCAGGTTTGGGAGGAAGTATGAGGAGCTCTGTTTTAGCCATGTTGAGTTTAAGGCGTCGGAGGGCCATCCAGGATGATATAGCAGAGAGACATTCAGAGACTTTGGTTTGTACAGCAGGTGTAAGGTCGGGTGTTGAGAAATATATTTGTGTGTCGTCAGCATAGAGGTGATAATTAAACCCAAGAGATGTTATTAGGTCACCTAGAGAGAGTGTGTACAGAGAAAAGAGAAGAGGTACCAGGACCCCTGATATACGGCGGGTTCCGTTCCAGAGGCCCGCCGTATACTGAAAATTGCCGGAAAGCGGATCGGACATTTTTGCCGTTCTGCGCATGTGCAACCTATGGTATGCCCGCGCAACCTGCGATCTGCGCATGCGCGCCGGGCGCACCCGCCCGTTCTGCGCATGCGCGACTGGAAATCCGAGATGGCGGCCCCCTTCTCGGTGCCGCCGTATAAGCGGAACGCCGAATAACGGAGCGCCGAGAAGCGGGGCCCTGCTGTATATATTTGTAGAGGTATCAGTACCGTGTTAGCCGAGCTTCAATAATCAAAAATGAATAGACGATACCGTTCTGTGGCTAACGAAATGCTTTTATTTGTGCGAGCTTTCAAGGCACACTGATCTCTTGTTCCGGCGGGGTTACAATGAATAAAGCAAGCAAAGGGTTTACTTAAAAACAGTGTCTCCTGGAATGTTATCTGTGTATATCCCTCCCCCCTGTATAGATGCGATTTATGGCTAGAGGTGTTAAATGGTCCCTGAATGTTAGTGATGTAAGAGTGAGTGTGTATGTAAATATAAATGAATGAAGAGCCCACGGTGTACACAGCGCTTTACAAAAGGTGTGTGTGAGGTGGGAGTGTATATCAAAGGTGTGGGTAGGTGTAGAAATGTGAGACTGTTGCATTACTAAAAGTGTGTGTAGATACTATGTGGTCCCTATTGGTATATATATTGGGGTAAATATACCCATATTGGTATATATATTGGGATGGAATAACATGGAGTATTTGTATGTGTAAGAGACAGCTGTGTGTGCATACATATAGCGCAGTATGTATAGACATGGCCTTTAGCACTCATGGGAAGAGAGTTCACTTGTGTCAGTAATGACTCATAAAATTTCGGTCTGTGTTTAGGCCACCACTATGTGTCCAGAACAGTTGCATAAATTTGTATTCATGCAACCGTCTCTCTTTCAGTGTTCTAAGATTTCCTTTGAGTATGGCCACCCTCAGATCGTTCATCTTATGGCCAGAGTCAGAGAAATGTTCGCCAACAGGACTGTCTCTTGTTCCGCGTGTGATGCTGTGGCGATGCAGATTCATTCTCTTGTTTAGCCCCTGCCCTGTCTCACCTATGTAGTAGCAGCCCCCTGGGCATTTCATGCACATGATGAGGTACACGACATTGCTGGAATAACAGGTGGACCTTCCTCTGATTTTGTACTCCCGATTCTTGTGTGGTATTTGTATTGTGCCCGCTGTGTAGAGCATTGCGCAGGTTTTGCACCTTTGGTCCTGGCATGGTCTTGTCCCGCATTCAGTTGTACTGTTGAATACTTTACTCCTCACCATCATTTTCTTGAGATTATGGGGTTGACTGTATGATAATAAGGGTGCTTCAGGGAAGACCTGTTGCAGTCTTGTATCTTCCTGGAGAATGGGTTGTAGTTCCCTGGCGATCTTGCGTAGGGCTTCTAGGTGTGGGTTATATGTGACCAACCAAGGTACCCTGTCGCTTGTCTCTTTCTGTCTGTACTCAAGGAGATCACTTCTTGGTATTCTGGCAGCTTTGTGGATTTGCTGGCTAGACCATATATATATATTTATATACATATACCGTATATACATATATATGAGGCACTCATGTTTTTCTATCGCCCTGCGTGTTATCATATCGCTCTGCGTGTTATCATATCGCTCTGCGTGTTATTATATTGCTCTGCATGTTATTATATCGTTCGGCGTGTTATTATATCGCTCTGCGTGTTATTATATTGCTCTGCATGTTATTATATCGTTCGGCGTGTTATTATATCGCTCTGCGTGTTATTATATCGCTCTGCATGTTATTATATCGTTCGGCATGTTATTATATCTCTCTGCGTGTTATTATAATCAGTCTGTGTTATTATATCGCCCTGCGTGTTGTTATATCGCCCTGCGTGTTATCATAATCAGTCTGCATGTTATTATATAGCTCTGCGTGTTATTATATCGCTCTGCATGTTATTATATCGCTCTGCGTGTTATTATATCGCTCTGCATGTTATTATATCTCTCTGCGTGTGATTATATCTGAGTGTTATATCGCTCTGCATTTTAATATATCGCTCTGCGTGTTATTATATCACTCTGCGTGTTATTATATCACTCTGCGTGTTATTATATCGCCCTGCGTGTTATTATATCGCTCTGCGTGTTATTATATCGCCCTGCGTGTTATTATATCGCCCTGCGTGTTATTATATCGCCCTGCGTGTTATTATATCGCTCTGCGTGTTATTATATCTCTCTGCGTGTTATAATATCTCTCTGCGTGTTATTATATCGCTCTGCGTGTTATTATATCGCCCTGCGTGTTATTATATCACTCTGCATGTTAGAATATCTCTCTGCGTGTTATTATATCGCCCTGCGTGTTATTATATCGCTCTGCATGTTAGAATATCTCTCTGCGTGTTATTATATCACTCTGCATGTTAGAATATCTCTCTGCGTGTTATTATATCGCCCTGCGTGTTATTATATCGCTCTGCATGTTAGAATATCTCTCTGCGTGTTATTATATCGCTCTGCGTGTTATTATATCGCCCTGCGTGTTATAATATATCGCTCTGCGTGTTATTATATTGCTCTGCGTGTTATTATATCGCCCTGCGTATTATTATTATCAGTCTGCGTGTTATTATATATCTCTCTATGTAGTTGATGGTAAGTGGGCGCTGCAGGCGATGTATGCTGTTTGAGGGGAGCACTATAATCCAGTAAACAAATTGATGCTGTATAATAATAATAATAATAATAATAATAACACCCTCCCCGGTGTGTGTAGTTTAGTATAATGCTGTGATTATCGTTTCGGTCTCGGGACACCTCACTGCCCCTCAGGGCCCCCCACTGCCCCTCTGGACACGGACACCTCACTGCCCCTCAGGGCCCCCCACTGCCCCTCAGGACACAGACACGTCACTGGCCCTCAGGACAAGGACACCTCACTGCCCCTCAGGACACCTCACTGCCCCTCAGGACACGGATACCTCACTGCCCCTCTGGACCCCTCAGGACACGGACACCTCACTGCCCCTCAGGACCCCTCACTGCCCCTCAGGACACCTCACTGCACCTCAGGACCCCTCACTGCCCCACAGGACCCTCAGGACACCTCACTGCCCCTCAGGACCCCTCACTGCCCCTCAGGACACCTCACTGCCCCTCAGGACACCTCACTGCCCCCCACTGTCCCTCAGGGCCCCCCCACTGTCCCTCAGGACACCTCACTGCCCCTCAGGACCCCCCACTGCCCCTCAGGACACCTCACTGACCCTCAGGACACCTCACTGCCCCTCAGGGTCCCCCACTGTCCCTCAGGGCCCCTCAGGACACCTCACTGCCCCTCAGGACCCCCCACTGCCCCTCAGGACACCTCACTGACCCTCAGGACACCTCACTGCCCCTCAGGGTCCCCCACTGCCCCTCAGGCCCCCCCACTGTCCCTCAGGACACCTCACTGCCCCTCAGGACCCCTCAGGACACTTCACTGCCCCTCAGGACACCTCACTGCCCCTCAGGACCCCTCACTGCCCCCCACTGTCTCTCAGGACCCCTCACTGCCCCTCGGGACACCTCACTGCTCTGCACTCCCTGGCAGTGACAGGGTTACATTCCCAGAACTCCCTTGTCTTGCCTCTAAAAATCAGCTATGCTGCCTTCCCATTGGTTCCTCTACCATCTGCCTGTGCTGTGGTCTTATTGGCTGCTTGGTCTGCCAGTCACGTATCCTGCTCTGTGATTGGCTAGCCTCTCCCGCGTTCTGCTCTGTGATACGTTCGCCGCATCCACTGTAGACAAATGAAATAAAAAAAGGTTAGTGGTGTGTGTGTGTGTGTGTGTGTGTGTGTGTGTGTGTGTGTGTGTGTGTGTGTGTGTGTGTGTGTGTGTGTGTGTGTGTGTGTGTGTGTGTGTGTGTGTGTGTGTGTGTGTGTGTGTGTGTGTGTGTGTGTGTGTGTGTGTGTGTGTGTGTGTTACAGTAATGTCTCTCATACAGTATATAGAAGTGTGTGTGTGTGTTACTGTGTGTGTGTGTGTTACTGTGTGTGTGTGTGTGTGTGTGTGTGTGTGTGTGTGTGTGTTACTGTGTGTGTGTGTTACTGTGTGTGTGTGTGTGTGTGTGTGTGTGTGTGTGTGTGTGTGTGTTACAGTAATGGCTCTCATACAGTATATAGAAGTGTGTGTGTGTGTTACTGTGTGTGTGTGTGTGTGTGTGTCTCTGTTTGTGTGTGTGTGTGTGTGTGTGTGTTACAGTAATGTCTCTCATACAGTATATAGAAGTGTGTGTGTGTGTTACAGTAATGTCTCTCATACAGTATATAGAAGTGTGTGTGTCTGTGTGTGTGTGTGTGTTACTGTGTGTGTTACTGTGTGTGTGTGTGTGTGTTACTGTGTGTGTTACTGTGTGTGTGTGTGTGTGTGTGTTACTGTGTGTGTGTGTGTTACAGTAATGTCTCTCATACAGTATATAGAAGTGTGTGTGTGTGTGTGTGTGTGTGTGTGTGTGTGTGTTACTGTGTGTGTGTGTGTGTTACAGTAATGTCTCTCATACAGTATAAAGAAGTGTGTGTGTGTGTGTGTGTGTGTTACTGTGTGTGTGTGTGTGTGTGTGTGTGTGTTACAGTAATGTCTCTCATACAGTATATAGAAGTGTGTGTGTTACTGTAATGTCTCTCATACAGTATATAGAAGTGTGTGTGTGTGTGTGTGTGTGTGTGTGTCTGTGTCTGTGTCTGTGTTACAGTAATGTCTCTCATACAGTATATAGAAGTGTGTGTGTGTGTGTTACAGTAATGTCTCTCATACAGTATATAGAAGTGTGTGTGTGTGTGTGTCTGTGTTACAGTAATGTCTCTCATACAGTATATAGAAGTGTGTGTGTGTGTGTTACAGTAATGTCTCTCATACAGTATATAGAAGTGTGTGTGTGTGTGTGTGTGTGTTACAGTAATGTCTCTCATACAGTATATAGAAGTGTGTGTGTGTGTGTGTGTGTCTGTGTTACAGTAATGTCTCTCATACAATATATAGAAGTGTGTGTGTGTGTGTGTGTGTTAGTGTAATGTCTCTCATACAGTATATAGAAGTGTGTGTGTGTCTGTGTTACAGTAATGTCTCTCATACAGTATATAGAAGTGTGTGTGTGTGTGTCTTACAGTATATAGAAATGTCTCTCTCATACAATATATAGAAGTGTGTGTGTGTGTGTGTTACAGTGTATAGAAATCTCTCATACAGTATATAGAAGTGTGTGTGTGTTACAGTGTATAGAAATCTCTCATACAGTATATAGAAGTGTGTGTGTGTGTTACAGTGTATAGAAATCTCTCATACAGTATATAGAAGTGTGTGTGTGTGTGTGTGTGTGTGTTACAGTATATAGAAATGTCTCTCTCATACAATATATAGAAGTGTGTGTTACAGTATATAGAAATGTCTCTCTCATACAGTATATAGAAGTGTGTGTGTGTGTGTTACAGTATATAGAAATGTCTCTCTCTCATACAATATATAGAAATGTCTCTCTCATACAGTATATAGAAGTGTGTGTGACTTTGCGTGTGCACAGCAGTAACACACGGGACATAATAATATAACACATAAGGCCTCGGGCATGGTCAGCGCATAATGCTGAGGCGCGCTCACGCTTACCAGTGAGCCCCTGCAGCCGCAATGAGAGCCACTTTAGCAGGGGCTCGTGCACGCTTCCGCAAGCGTGCGGAAGCGTGGGTCTTAGGAAAATTTTACATTCGCGCGCTCACGGGAGCGCAGGGCCGGTTACGTGAGCAGTTCGCCAAATGAGGGCGAACCAGCTCCGTGACATCACTGGCCCGCCCCCCGACGCCTCCGGACGGCGCGCTAACCAAGGCCAGGGAAAGCACCCGCTTTCCCTCAGCCTCAGCGCGCCTCCGCACGCCCGCTTTCCCTCAGCCTCAGCGTGCCTCCGCACGCCCGCTTTCCCTCAGCCTCAGCGCGCCTCCGCACGCCCGCTTTCCCTCAGCCTCAGCGAGCCTCCGCACGCCCGCTTTCCCTCAGCCTCAGCGCGCCTCCGCACGCCCGCTTTCCCTCAGCCTCAGCGCGCCTCCGCACGCCCGCTTTCCCTCAGCCTCAGCGCGACTCCGCACGCCCGCTTTCCCTCAGCCTCAGCGCGCCTCCGCACACCCGCTTTCCCTCAGCCTCAGCGCGCCTCCGCACACCCGCTTTCCCTCAGCCTCAGCGCGCCTCCGCACACCCGCTTTCCCTCAGCCTCAGCGCGCCTCCGCACGCCCGCTTTCCCTCAGCCTCAGCGCGCCTCCGCACGCCCGCTTTCCCTCAGCCTCAGCGAGCCTCCGCACCCGCTTTCCCTCAGCCTCAGCGAGCCTCCGCACGCCCGCTTTCCCTCAGCCTCAGCGCGCCTCCGCACGCCCGCTTTCCCTCAGCCTCAGCGCGCCTCCGCACGCCCGCTTTCCCTCAGCCTCAGCGCGCCTCCGCACGCCCGCTTTCCCTCAGCCTCAGCGCGCCTCCGCACCCGCTTTCCCTCAGCCTCAGCGCGCCTCCGCACCCGCTTTCCCTCAGCCTCAGCGCGCCTCCACACGCCCGCTTTCCCTCAGCCTCAGCGCGCCTCCGCACGCCCGCTTTCCCTCAGCGCGCCTCCGCACCCGCTTTCCCTCAGCGCGCCTCCGCACGCCCGCTTTCCCTCAGCCTCAGCGCGCCTCCGCACGCCCGCTTTCCCTCAGCGCGCCTCCGCACGCCCGCTTTCCCTCAGCCTCAGCGCGCCTCCGCACCCGCTTTCCCTCAGCCTCAGCGCGCCTCCGCACGCCCGCTTTCCCTCAGCGCGCCTCCGCACCCGCTTTCCCTCAGCCTCAGTGCGCCTCCGCGCCCGCTTTCCCTCAGCCTCAGCGCGCCTCCGCACGCCCGCTTTCCCTCAGCGCGCCTCCGCACCCGCTTTCCCTCAGCCTCAGCGCGCCTCCGCACGCCCGCTTTCCCTCAGCCTCAGCGCGCCTCCGCACGCCCGCTTTCCCTCAGCCTCAGCGCGCCTCCGCACGCCCGCTTTCCCTCAGCGCGCCTCCGCACGCCCGCTTTCCCTCAGCCTCAGCGCGCCTCCGCACCCGCTTTCCCTCAGCCTCAGTGCGCCTCCGCACCCGCTTTCCCTCAGCCTCAGCGAGCCTCCGCACGCCCGCTTTCCCTCAGCCTCAGCGCGCCTCCGCACGCCCGCTTTCCCTCAGCCTCAGCGCGCCTCCGCACGGGCTGAGTCACTGTGGACGCAGCCTAAAGGGAATAAGCGCTTCAGACCTAAAGTAACATTAGGAGCGGGAGTGCCTGCCCTGCAGAGCTCACAATCTGAGTGGGGAGAGGAGGTCTCCCAGAGACGGTAGGAGGGAGTTCTGGTAAGTGTGTCTGTGTTGTACCAGCCACGGAAGCCCTGGGGTGCGTCTATTCCATCACAATAGAACAGCAGTATGGGCGATGTTTCAGCGAAGGCTGCGCTTATAGTGACAGCGACGCGACGGCAAAACAAATGCATTGCCGCTGTTGCGTGCGCTTATAGTAAGCGTGATGCAAAGGTGCGTGCACATACACACAATAGGCACACCTATATTTATAATTGGTATTTATTAGAAAGTGCACGCTATATAGCAATCACATAAATATATACATTATCCGGCCTAACCCTATATAGCAATCACATAAATATATACATTATCCGGCCTAACCCTATATAGCAATCACATAAATATATACATTATCCGGCCTAACCCTATATAGCAATCACATAAATATATACATTATCCGGCCTAACCCTATATAGCAATCACATAAATATATACATTATCCGGCCTAACCCTATATAGCAATCACATAAATATATACATTATCCGGCCTAACCCTATATAGCAATCACATAAATATATACATTATCCGGCCTAACCCTATATAGCAATCACATAAATATATACATTATCCGGCCTAACCCTATATAGCAATCACATAAATATATACATTATCCTAACCCAAGGGCTGGAGCAGCAAGTGGAGCCGCACATGACAAATAAGTAAAGAAGAATGTGTGTTATAATCCAACAATCCTATGTTAGTTACACAGTAGATGCGGTTGAAAAAAGACATTTGTCCATAAAGTTCAACCTGTCTTAGATTTAGATGACAGATACTTTATCCTATATCTGTACTTACAGTATATAGATCCAGAGGAAGCAAACACAAACCCCAGTGTCATATCATCCAATAATATCTCATAAGGGAAAATAAATTCCTTCCCGACTCCAAATATCGGATTACTCCCTGGATCAACATCCTTCCCGTGTTTACTTATTTGGTATATCCCTGTTTACCTTTCCTTTCTAACAAGACGCCCAACCGTTTTTTTGAACATATCTATTGTATCTGCCATCACAGTCTCTGGGTAATGAATCCCGCACTGTAACTGCCCTTACTGTACAGATCCCTTTCCTGCTGGTGAAATCTCCTTTCCTCCAACCTTAAAGCTACGCCCCAGTCACTGCGCGCGTCGGAGCGCCTGGTGGAGCGTGCACCAGTTTCAGCCGCGATCTGTGGTATGGGACGCGCGTCCAGAGAAGAGCAGGAGATCATGATGGGGGTGGGGGGCGCAGCCATGACGTCACGCGGCTGGTTCACCCTCATTGGCTGAACCTCCGCCGTGATGTGGCCATCTCTCGCCCGCTACGCCAAAAGACAAAATTCTCGTCTTTTGGGAAAGGTGGTCGCATATCGCGCTTTCTGCAGGCGCTCGCGGGTAGTAACCATAGCGCCAGCAGTGGGGACGACGCCCAAGGGATGGCCCCGAGTCCTTTGTACTGCCCGTGGGATGAATAGTTAATTTGAAAGCTCCTTGTATTGTCCCCGAATATATTTGTATACAGTTATCACATCCCCTCTTAGACGCCTCTTTTCTAATGTAAATAAGTCTAATTTAGCTAGTCTCTCCTCATAAATCAGATTATCCCCCCCCTGTATTAATGTGGGCGAAGTCTCTATGTCCTGGAATATAATACATGGCTTTTTTCTCTTACCTGTGATGTGCGACTTACTTTGCTGCTCCATCCCTTGGGTTAGGGCAGGGGTGCACAATCTTCCCCCCTGTACCCCCGGCCGGCTCGCCCCCCTCCATACCTTGGGTTAGGGCAGGGGTGCACAATCTTTCCCCCCTGTACCCCCGGCCGGCTCGCCCCCCTCCATCCCTTGGGTTAGGACAGGGGTGCACAATCTTTCCCCCCTGTACCCCCTGCCGGCTCGCCCCCCTCCATCCCTTGGGTTAGGGCAGGGGTGCACAATCTTTTCCCCCTGTACCCCCTGCCGGCTCGCCCCCCTCCATACCTTGGGTTAGGGCAGGGGTGCACAATCTTTCCCCCCTGTACCCCCTGCCGGCTCGCCCCCCTCCGTCCCTTGGGTTAGGGCAGGGGTGCACAATCTTTTCCCCCCTGTACCCCCTGCCGGCTCGCCCCCCTCCATACCTTGGGTTAGGGCAGGGGTGCACAATCTTTCCCCCTGTACCCCCGGCCGGCTCCCCCCCTCCATACCTTGGGTTAGGGCAGGGGTGCACAATCTTTCCCCCTGTACCCCCGGCCGGCGCGCCCCCCTCCATACCTTGGCTCTGATGTCACGTTGCCACGTGACCCCCATAGTGTCATTTTACGCCAGAAGACGTCTGCTCCAAGGTAAGTGAGTTACAGAGGCCTTCGCTGCTCCCCGGCATTTCATTTAAATGCCTTCGGGAAGCGCGCGGGACCTCTGTAACTCCCGCGCCCCCCGCAGAGAATCTCGTGCCCCCCAGTTTGCACACCCCAGGGTTAGGGTAATGTGTGCGGCTGTCCCCTTATTTCTCTGTATTGTATATTTATGACACATGCACTTGACTTGCAACTCAAGTTGCTGAGGTTTGTGTGTGTGTGTGTTTGTGTGTGTGTGTGTGTGTACATATGGTCTCAATGACAGCATTGTGTATCTCCCTACATGTGTTTGTTTTTCATATTGATATATTCAAATCAATGTATATATAGTCTGGTCTATGAGAGGTTATTGTTTATTTTGTATAATAGCTGTGTGTGTGCGCGCGCGTGTGCGCGTGTGTGCGCGTGCGTGTGCGCGTGTGTGCGTGTGCGTGTGTGTGTGTGCGTGTGTGTGTGCGCGCGTGTGTGTGTGTGCGCGTGCGTGTGTGTGTGCGTGTAATGCACGGAAAGCAGTGCCTCTTTACTAGAGCATTATGTCCAGTATATATACACAGTGTGGAGAGCTGTGCTGTCCCTGTGCTGGACACGTGTCTCCGCAGGCTCCGACCCCCTCGGACCCCCTCGGACATGGCCGCGTTCAGCCGCACAGAGTTCTATCAGCAGCTTGTTCATGGTTGTGTCATCCCCACGGCCCAGCAAGGGCTGGGGCAGATCTGGGTGCTGCTTCTCGTCTGCCTGGGCTGCAGGGTGCTGTGGAGTCTGGGTGAGACCCTCCCCTGTTTATACAGGACCCCTTTATATACAGAGAGGAGACCCCCCTCATATACACATAGAGAGGAGACCCCCCTCATACAGAGAGAGGAGACCCCCCTCATACAGAGAGAGGTGACCCCCCTCATATATACAGAGAGAGACGACCCCCCTCATATATACACAGAGAGGAGACCCCCCCTCATATATACAGAGAGGCTACCCCCCTCATATATACAGAGAGAGGAGACCCCCCTCATATACACAGAGAGGACCCCCCCCCTCTCATAAATACAGAGAGAGGAACCCCCCCTCTCATATATACAGAGAGAGGAGATCTGTAACAGGGACTTATCCCTGTTAAAGAAACTTGCCTCTAATCCAGCAGTGTGCTGGTTAATTGCATACCAGCAATTAACCAACTCCACCAGGCTGATTAGAGCTCTCAGAAATAGCCTGTTCTGAGACAGGAAGGGGGATTCCTTAGTCTCACAATTGGGTGCTGACCCAAGGAAAGACAGACCAGAGTGTTCCCTAGTCAACAACTGGGCTGACCTGGGGAACAAACAGATGTCTTGAGCTGCACAGAGACTGCAGGCTGACAGCAAGATAAAGGGGACAAGATTTCTAAACCTGGATCCTGATATTTCTATAGCACACAAGGGTGCGGACCCAGGAGAGCAGAGAAGCCTTTCCCTACAGCTACAGAAACAGATAAGACTTTCTTATGGGACTGTTGTATATCCGTATAAATGTATATATATTTGGGGCTGGTATTTAGCTTAGCTAAACCACCCTTTTAGAGAGGGCTGGACTACATGTGCATATATTCTCCAAAGTGGAGTAGGTTTTCTTTTGCTTAAATGTTTTTGCTGTGTTAAAGGGACAGGCGCAATAAAGCCTAATTTTAGTTTCACTTTAAACGGTCTCCATTGCGTACCTCTGAACACGTCTCTTACAAGACCCCCCCTCATATACACAGAAAGGAGACTCCCCCCACCCCCCATATAAACAGAAAGAGGAGACACCCCCCTCATATATACAGAGAGGAGACCCCCCCCACCCTCATATATACAGAGAGATCAGACCCCCCCCCCCCTGATATATCCCCCTTCCCAGAGAGGAGATATATGTATTATATGTATATATGAGTGACGGTGTCTCCCCCTCCCGCAGCGCTCCCCTCCTGCATGAAGCACCTTCTCACCATCGCTGGCGGCTTCTTCTGTCTCTATCACTTCTTCCAGCTGCAGATGATCTGGGTCGTGTTGCTCAGTCTGCTCTGTTACCTGGTACTGTTCCTGTGCCGCCGCTCTCAGCACCGGGGCGTCCTGCTGTCCCTCACCATCCTCATCTACCTGCTCATGGGGTGAGAGCCTGTCCCCTCCTGTCACCGCGCACACGCGGCCTGTCCCCTCCTGTCACTGCACACACACACAGGGACACGCAGCCTGTCCCCTCTTGTCACTGCACACACACACACAGGGACACGCAGCCTGTCCCCTCCTGTCACCGCGCACACGCGGCCTGTCCCCTCCTGTCACCGCGCACACGCGGCCTGTCCCCTCCTGTCACCGCGCACACGCGGCCTGTCCCCTCCTGTCACCGCGCACAAGCGGCCTGTCCCCTCCTGTCACCGCGCACAAGCGGCCTGTCCCCTCCTGTCACCGCGCACACGCAGCCTGTCCCCTCCTGTCACCGCGCACACGCGGCCTGTCCCCTCCTGTCACTGCACACACACACAGGGACACGCAGCCTGTCCCCTCCTGTCACTGCGCACACACGCAGCCTGTCCCCTCCTGTCACCGCGCACACGCGGCCTGTCCCCTCCTGTCACTGCACACACACACAGGGACACGCAGCCTGTCCCCTCCTGTCACTGCGCACACACGCAGCCTGTCCCCTCCTGTCACTGCGCACACACACAGTCTGTCCCCTCCTGTCACTGCGCACACGCGGCCTGTCCCCTCCTGTCACCGCGCACACGCGGCCTGTCCCCTCCTGTCACCGCGCACACGCGGCCTGTCCCCTCCTGTCACCGCGCACACGCGGCCTGTCCCCACCTGTCACCGCGCACACGCGGCCTGTCCCCTCCTGTCACCGCGCACACGCACACACACACTCACACACTCACGGACACGCAGCCTGCCCCCGCCGAGCACTGCACACACTCACACACACACTCACACGGACACACACACACACACGGACACGCAGCCAGTCCCCTCATGTCACTGCACACTTACTCACACACACACTCACACACACGGACACACACACGGACACACACACGGACACGCAGCCTGTCCCCTCCTGTCACTGCACACTTACTCACACACACACTCACACACACGGTCACACACACGGACACGCAGCCTGTCCCCTCTTGTCACTGCACACTCACACACACACACACACGGACACGCAGCCTGTCCCCTCCTGTCACTGCACACACACACACACTCACACACGGACACACGGACAAACGGACACACACACACACACGGACACACACACGGACACGCAGCCTGTCCCCTCCTGTCACTGCACACACACACACTCACACACACTCACACACACGGACACACACACACACACAGGGACACGCAGCCTGTCCCCCTTGTATCTCATGACTCTGTTGCCCACAGGGAGATGCATATGGTGGACACAGTCAGTTGGCACAAGATGAGAGGTTAGTGTATACCAGACGACCTCTGACCTGTGACTCCCACCCCATGGTCATTATTTCTCCCTCATCTCATTTCGTGCCCCCTCCCTTCTTCCCTCTCCTCACCTCTCTCCGTCTCCTCTTCCCATCACCTCTCTCCTCCCTCCTCATCTCTTCACCTATATTTTCTCCTCTTTTCATCGCTTTTCTCTCCCCTCTTCTTTCTCTCCCCCCTTCTTTCTCTCCCCTCTTCTTTCTCTCCCCTCTTCTTTCTCTCCCCCCTTCTTTCTCTCCCCCCTTCTTTCTCTCCCCTCTTCTTTCTCTCCCCTCTTCTTTCTCATCTTCTTTCTCTCCCCTCTTCTTTCTCTCTCATCTTCTTTCTCATCTTCTTTCTCTCCCCTTCTCTTCCCCTCCCCCTTCTCTTCCCCTCCCCCTTCTCTTCCCCTCCCCCCTTCTCTTCCCCTCCCCCCCATTCTCTTCCCCTCCCCCCCTCCTCTTCCCCCCCCCCTTCCTTCCCCCCCCTTCTCTTCCCCTCCCCCCTTCTCTTCCCCTCCCCCCTTCTCTTCCTCTTACCCCCCCTTCTCTCTCCCCCCTCCCTCCGCAGGTGCCCAGATGATCGTGGCGATGAAGGCCGTGTCCCTGGGCTTTGATGTGGATCGGGGGCACGTCCCGTCCATCCCGTCCCCCGTGGAGTTCATGGGTTATGTGTATTTCGTGGGCACGGTCATCTTCGGACCCTGGATTACATTCACCAGCTACCTGCAGGCAGTGCGGGGGCGGGGCCTGGTGAGGGGGCGGGGCCTGGTGAGGGGGCGGGGCCTGGTGAGGGGGTGGGGCCTGGTGAGGGGTGGGGCCTGGTGAGGGGGCGGGGCCTGGTGAGGGGGCGGGGCCTGGTGAGGGGTACAGATTATTCTGTCCCCTTCAATTTAAATTTAATGGGACAAAATCTTCACAGCACAAACTTCTCTCTCATCCGTCCCCCTCCCTGTCACACTGCCCCCCACTCCCTGTCACACTGCCTCCCCCCCACTCCCTGTCACACTGCCTCCCCCCCACTCCCTGTCACACTGCCTCCCCCCCACTCCCTGTCACACTGCCTCCCCCCCACTCCCTGTCACACTGCCTCCCCCCCACTCCCTGTCACACTGCCTCCCCCCCACTCCCTGTCACACTGCCTCCCCCCCACTCCCTGTCACACTGCCTCCCCCCCACTCCCTGTCACACTGCCTCCCCCCCACTCCCTGTCACACTGCCCCCCCCTCCCTGTCACACTGCCTCCCCCCCACTCCCTGTCACACTGCCTCCCCCCCACTCCCTGTCACACTGCCTCCCCCCCACTCCCTGTCACACTGCCTCCCCCCCACTCCCTGTCACACTGCCTCCCCCCCACTCCCTGTCACACTGCCTCCCCCCCCCTCCCTGTCACACTGCCCCCCCACTCCCTGTCAGACTGCCTCCCCCCCACTCCCTGTCACACTGCCTCCCCCCCACTCCCTGTCACACTGCCTCCCCCCCCCTCCCTGTCACACTGCCCCCCCACTCCCTGTCAGACTGCCTCCCCCCCTCCCTGTCACACTGCCCCCCCACTCCCTGTCACACTGCCTCCCCCCCTCCCTGTCACACTGCCTCCCCCCCTCCCTGTCACACTGCCTCCCCCCCTCCCTGTCACACTGCCCCCCCACTCCCTGTCACACTGCCCCCCCACTCCCTGTCACACTGCCCCCCCACTCCCTGTCACACTGCCCCCCCACTCCCTGTCACACTGCCTCCCCCCCCTCCCTGTCACACTGCCCCCCCACTCCCTGTCACACTGCCTCCCCCCCTCCCTGTCACACTGCCCCCCCACTCCCTGTCACACTGCCCCCCCACTCCCTGTCACACTGCCTCCCCCCCACTCCCTGTCACACTCCCCCCCCTACTCCCTGTCACACTGCCCCCCCCACTCCGTCACACTGCCCCCCACTCCCTGTCACACTGCCCCCCCCCCACTCCCTGTCACACGGCCCCCCACTCCCTGTCACACTGCCCCCCCACTCCCTGTCACACTGCCCCCCCCACTCCCTGTCACACTGCCCCCCCACTCCCTGTCACACTGCCCCCCCCCACTCCCTGTCACACTGCCCCCCCACTCCCTGTCACACTGCCCCCCCTCACTCCCCCCCCACTCCCTGTCACACTGCCCCCCCACTCCCTGTCACACTGCCCCCCCACTCCCTGTCACACTGCCCCCCCACTCCATCACACTGCCCCCCCACTCCCTGTCACACTGCCTCCCCCCCACTCCCTGTCACACTGCCCCCCCACTCCCTGTCACACTGCCCCCCCCACTCCCTGTCACACTGCCCCCCCACTCCCTGTCACACTGCCCCCCCACTCCCTGTCACACTGCCCCCCCCTCC
>NW_027454437.1:0-7500 GCF_040206685.1 Ascaphus truei | reverse complement strand
TCTCACCTATAGGCAAACTACTCCTCTCCTCCCATCTACTCTTCCCTAGCACTCTCTCTCACCTAATAGGCAACTACTACTCTCCTTCCCATCTATCTCCTTTCTCACCTATAGGCAACTACTCCTCTCCCATCTATCTCCTCTCTCACCTATAGGCAACTACTCCTCTCTAATCTATCTCCTCTCTCACCTATAGGCAACGACTCCCTCTCCCATCTATCTCCTCTCTCACCTATAGGCAAACTACTCCTCTCCCCATCTCATCTCCTCTCTCACCTATAGGCAACTACTCCTCTCCCATCTATCTCCCTCTCTCACCTATAGGCAACTACTCCTCTCCCTCTCCCATCTACCTGCCTCTCTCACCTATAGGCAACTACTCCTCTCCCCATCTACATCCTCTCTCACCTATAGGCAACTACTCCTCTCCCATCTATCTCCTCTCTCACCTATAGGCAACTACTCCTCTCCCATCTATCTCCTCTCTCACCTATAGGCAACTACTCCTCTCCCATCTACCTCCTCTCTCACCTATAGGCAACTACTCCTCTCCCATCTATCTCCTCTCTCACCTATAGGCAACTACTCCTCTCCCATCTATCTGCTCTCTCACCTATAGGCAACTACTTCTCTCCCATCTATCTCCTCTCTCACCTATAGGCAACTACTCCTCTCCCATCTACCTGCTCTCTCACCTATAGGCAACTACTCCTCTCCCATCTACCTGCTCTCACACCTATAGCCAACTACTCCTCTCCCATCTATCTCCTCTCTCACCTATAGGCAACTACTCCTCTCCCATCTATCTCCTCTCTCACCTATAGGCAACTACTCCTCTCCCATCTCTCTCTTCTCCTCACCTATAGGCAACTACTCCTCTCCCATCACTCCCCTCTCTCGCCTATAGGCAACTACTCCTCTCCCATCTACCTCATCTCTCTCCTCTCTCACCTATAGGCAACTTCTCCTCTCCCATCTATCTCCTCTCACTCTGCTTACCTATCTCAGCTATTCTCTTACATCCCATGGGTCCCAGACCCTATACCACGTCCTCGTAGTGTGGTTCAGGAATGAGGTAAGAATCTCCATTAATTTGTTACGCCGGTGCTGCCCGCAGACCGGACCCGTCCCTGTGCTGAGGTGGGACGTAGGGATACACGCACCCGCAGCAAAGGGAGCGCGTCCGGAGTGTGGTGTTAGTGTTGCCAGCCAGGTATAGTAAGGGAGACAATACTTGCCGGTACCGGTAGTAGAGGAGGAGTAGTATTTGCCATTGCCAAGATCAGGGATAGGAGAGTTGCGGATGATCGAAGGTATAAGCCGTGTATCAGGGACGCCAGAAGTCACGAAGTCCAGGTAGAGCCGAAGTCGAGAGCCAGAGGGGGTAGTCGTCCAATCCGCGTCAATACCTGAGGAGTCACTGAGAGAGTATTCCAATGCTTCCATACAGAACTATGTCGAGCGACGAGTGATGGGAAGCACAGGCATAATAAAGCTGGGCAGGCCAATGGGAAAAGGGGGCAGGCCTGGAGGACTGCAAGGAGTCCTCCCTGATAGGAGGGAGGTGTTACAGCCCAGCTGAGTGTAATCCTTGATTTGCATGGGACTGTGTGATGCTTGGGGGGCGACGCCTCACTGCAGGAGCAGAGGTTAAAAGTGCTCTGTTAGGCGTGTGCTCTGTAAGCTGGGAATGCATGCACATAACGTCTGGGGCTGGCGTTGCGTGCAGGAGGGCGTGCAGGAGGGATTGCAGGAGGGCGTGCAGGAGGGTGTGGGCGCGCCCGGCGCTGAGCAGAGGAATCGTTGAGGGGAGTGATCCCGCGACGGCGGCAGGGGCGAGGAGCCGTGGAGACCGGTAAGGCAGGAATGTTTTGTGTGTGCAGGGGCTCCCTGCGGAGAGGGGGTGCTCTGTGTGGGACGCGAGGAGAACGCCGATCCTGACATAATTGAACTTTGTGTATTCTTCTAACACCCTCTCTTCCGGAGGGGGGGGGGGGTTCCACGCCGCCGCTGCCACGCCGCACCTAGCTGCCGGTAATATATGCGAGATTAATGTATAAGTGCCGGGGTGCACATTTTCCATGGGTTCGGCTAGGATCATTTAGGATTGGATCTAGCGGGATCGTAAATACCCCACAACATCTTTACCAATTTCAATATATTTCCCCAGCAGATCTGCATTACCAGGCAGCACCCACCAGGTGTGCACTATATCCCTGTCTGCCCGCATCCCTCCAACACCTGTCGAAGCCTCCGGGAACATCTGCTTTCATCTCTTGGGGTGTAATAGTATTTTAGCATCATTTTATATATGTTTCCCTTGTTACTGTGCATATGGAAGTTTTACCCGCGCTCTCCCAAGTGTCCTCCCAGTCTTCTCTGGTTATTTCCCAAGTGTCCTCCCAGTCTTCTCTGGTTATTTCCCGAGTGTCCTCCCAGTCTTATCTCTGGTTATTTCCCGAGTGTCCTCCCAGTCTTCTCTGGTTATTTCCCGAGTGTCCTCCCAGTCTTCTCTGGTTATTTCCCGAGTGTCCTCCCAGTCTTCTCTGGTTATTTCCCGAGTGTCCTCCCAGTCTTCTCTGGTTATTTCCCGAGTGTCCACCCAGTCTTCTCTGGTTATTTCCCGAGTGTCCTCCAGTCTTCTCTGGTTATTTCCCGAGTGTCCTCCCAGTCTTCTCTGGTTATTTCCGAGTGTCCTCCCAGTCTTCTCTGGTTATTTCCCGCGTGTCCTCCCAGTCTTCTCTGGTTATTTCCCCCGTGTCCTCCCAGTCTTCTCTGGTTATTTCCCGAGTGTCCTCCCAGTCTTCTCTGGTTATTTCCCGAGTGTCCTCCCCAGTCTTCTCTGGTTATTTCCCGAGTGTCCTCCCAGTCTTCTCTGGTAATTTCCCGCGTGTCCTCCCAGTCTTCTCTGGTTATTTCCCGAGTGTCCTCCCAGTCTTCTCTGGTTATTTCCCGCGTGTCCTCCCAGTCTTCTCTGGATATTTCCCCCGTGTCCTCCCAGTCTTCTCTGGTTATTTCCCGAGTGTCCTCCCCAGTCTTCTCTGGTTATTTCCCGAGTGTCCTCCCAGTCTTCTCTGGTTATTTCCCCGCGCGTCCTCCCAGTCTTCTCTGGTTATTTCCCGAGTGTCCTCCCAGTCTTCTTGGTTATTTCCCGCGGTCCTCCCAGTCTTCTCTGGTTATTTCCCGAGTGTCCTCCCAGTCTTCTCTGGTTATTTCCCGAGTGTCCTCCCAGTCTTCTCGGTTATTTCCCGCGTGTCCTCCCAGTCTTCTCTGGTTATTTCCTGAGTGTCCTCCCAGTCTTCTCTGGTTATTTCCGAGTGTCCTCCCAGTCTTCTCTGGTTATTTCCCCGAGTGTCCTCCCAGTCTTCTCTGGTTATTTCCCGCGCGTCCTCCCTTCTTCTCTGGTTATTTCCTGAGTGTCCTCCCAGTCTTCTCTGGTTATTTCCCCGCGCGTCCGCCCCAGTCTTCTCTGGTTATTTCCCGCGCGTCCTCCCAGTCTTCTCTGGTTATTTCTGTCGGGGACTCCAAAGCCCTCCGTTCCGTGTGTTGATGGCCAGGGGGTGTCTCTTATTAGACGATCCGGAGCACACTCTCAGCCAGGTATATATATATATATATATATATATATGGGAGAATACACCATATAGTGCAACAAAGTCTGGAACAGTATTCCCAATTAGTGTGTGGAATTTATTTTACCTCCCATTTATGTGACAAATAAGCGCCTTATGGTTATTAGGAGTTACCAACTCAGATGGAACCGTATATAGTCAGGAACCGGGAGAGGAGGATCCCGTAACGGGAAACTAGAGGAAGAAGAATATAGTGCAATATGCTTTATAACAAGATCAATATATAAACATCAATAGCACTCACAAACATAGATGGGGTGTGAGCATAGGGACCCCCCTGGGACAGGTAACGAGGTAGTGTCCAGCGTTCCTTCACTGCAGAGCCCTGCGACGGCCGTCCACAGCAGAAGCACAGGAGGAAAGGGTCAGATCCTCGCGACACACCAGTGCTCAGCAGTCCCTCTACATCTGTGGTGCCACCCAACGCGTTTCATCCGTTAGAACTTCTTCAGGGTCGTGTATTTTTTGCTTTTTATAATATACATTTGAAACTCCTTCTGGGTCCGGAGCCTTTGATGGCTTTGATGACTTAACCCAGTTAGAGATAGCGGAGGCGGTCATTTGTGCCTTTATAGGTGAAAAAATAGGTGTATAATCAGCGCTTATGCAAACAACAAAATTAAATTTAAGTTATTACAGAAAAAAACCTTAGATACAATGTCCAAATGGTAGTCCTGGAGCTGCTGAAGAGATAGTTCTTGTATCTTCTACCCAGAATTGGATTGAAGGAGAGAGGTAACCTTTCTTCTGGCGCTGAGGCGAGGATGTAGAGGGGTGTGCTTGAGATTTCTTCTTGTTGGGCTGTGACCTCAGGAAAGGGGGGAGAAAAAGACAAACCATGCAGGAAGCCTGCAATGGTGTATTACCCAAGGGATAACATAAATATAATGAAGGAGCAGTTTATTACAAAGTTAAAATAACCATGGATGACAATGAATATAAAAATGAAAATATAAATATAAAATGCCTAGCACTGGATGTAAAATAGACAGGTTGCCTAAGCACTATCCACACATCCTTGCACTTAAGAACTTAGTCCGAGATTTCTTTCTTTGCTCCGCCAGGTTAAAATTGAAAACCTACTCACCAGACCGTGAATAGGTAATAAGCACTTGGTTTTTGGTCTTTGCCGCTGAGATCGCCGCTCGCCTGGTGGTGTTTTCGTCTCTGCTGCCGGGGATCAGGTTCTGTGCTCCAACGTGAATTGCTTCCTGGAATGCACACGATCCGCTCGCGCGATGACGTCACCAGTGTTTGTCCTCTGCTACGGTGGCTCAACCAAGGCGAGCGGCGATCTCAGCGGCAAAGACCAAAAACCAAGTGCTTATTACCTATTCACGTCTGGTGAGTAGGTTTTCAATTTTTTGGTTTAGACAATTTAAGAGCCTTTTCTACATCTTCCAGTTACAACTTAAGTTCTTCCCTTGCTTGATTTAAGATCTCTTACATTTTCCTCCGTGGATTTTCGTTATGCTTCATTTCTAGTGTTACAATTTTTATCTGTTCACCTTTTTTGATTTTTCCAATTTCCTTTATACATGACTATATATATATATATATATAGCAAATTGGAAATATTACTG
Source organism: Ascaphus truei (assembly GCF_040206685.1). Classification (NCBI taxonomy): domain Eukaryota; kingdom Metazoa; phylum Chordata; class Amphibia; order Anura; family Ascaphidae; genus Ascaphus; species Ascaphus truei. Next base: position 2,285 of record NW_027454437.1, on the reverse strand, counting down.
TATGCTCATTTGCATGTCTTAGACAGGTCTGCACCCCTGCCTTTCACCATTATTACTCAGCCACACGCATTCCACTGCAGCAAGGGATTCTGGGAAATGACATGCAAATGAGCACACAGTGCCACCTTTGTCTCAAGCTCAATTACATGCACAACCCTTAAGCCAATGCATGTATAATCTCCGGGGGGTTTAGTAGCGAGTCATTCATCCTCCAATGGTGTGATTGGGTTCTGGCAAATGGGGGTCAAACATTATTGCAACAGGAGCATGATCCAACCACGTAATCGAATGAAGCAATACTTCCGGGATATTTCTCCCCCTCCTTCTCTCCCTCCTCCCCTCCTCTCCCTCCTCCCCTCCTTCTCTCCCTCCCCGCCTCTCCTTCTCTCCCTCCCCGCCTCTCCTTCTCTCTGTCCCCGCCTCTCCTTCTCTCCGTCCCCGCCTCTCCTTCTCTCCGGTCCCCGCCTCTCCTTCTCTACCCTCCCCCCGCCTCTCCTTCTCTCTGTCCCCGCCTCTCCTTCTCTCCGTCCCCGCCTCTCCTTCTCTCCGTCCCCGCCTCTCCTTCTCTCCGTCCCCGCCTCTCCTTCTCTCCCTCCCCGCCTCTCCTTCTCTCCCTCCCCGCCTCTCCTCTCCCTCCCGCCTCCTTCTCTCCCTCCCCGCCTCTCCTTCTCTCCCTCCCCGCCTCTCCTTCTCTCCCTCCCCGCCTCTCCTTCTCTCCCTCCCCTCCTCTCCTTCTCTCCCTCCCCTCCTCTCCTTCTCTCCCTCCCCGCCTCTCCTTCTCTCCCTCACCCGCCTCTCCTTCTCTCCCTCCCCTCCTCTCCCTCTCTCCCTCCCCGCCTCTCCTTCTCTCCCTCCCCTCCTCTCCCTCTCCTCCCTCCCCGCCTCTCCTTCTCTCCCTCCCCTCCTTCTCTCCCTCCCCTCCTTCTCTCCCCTTCCCTCCTTCTCTCCCTCCCCGCCTCCCTTCTCTCCCTCCCCTCCTTCTCTCCCTCCCGCCTCTCCTTCTCTCCCTCCCCTCCTTCTCTCCCTCCCCTCCTCTCCTTCTCTCCCTCCCCTCCTCTCCTTCTCTCACTCCTCTCCTCTCCTTCTCTCACTCCTCTCCCTCCTCCCATCCTCTCCCTCCCCTCCTTCTCTCACTCCTCTCCCTCTCTCCCCTTTTTACAGTCAGATTTTCTCAGCTTCCCTTTTTTCCTCCCTCTTGTTTTCACTCTCCTCCTATCACGGATCCACCAGCAAGAAGCACCAAGTCAGGTACCCTGTCCTTTATTTTCCATGTGCTGCTATGAACTTTCTCCCCCTCCCCCTTCTCTCTCTCTCTCTCTCTCTCCTCTCTCTCTCTCTCTCTCTCTCTCTCTCTCTCTCTCTCTCTCTCTCTCTCTCCTCTCTCCCCCTCTCTCTCTCTCCCCCTCCCTCTTCTCTCTCTCCCTCCCTCCCTCTTCTCTCTCTCCCTCCCCTCCCTCTTCTCTCTCTCCCTCCCCCTTCTCTCTCTCCCCCTCCCCTTCTCTCCTCCCCCCTTCTCCCTCCTCTCCCTCCCCCTCCCTCCTCCTCTCCCCCTCCCTCCTCCTCTCCCCCTCCCTCCTCATCTCTCTCCCTCCCTCTTCTCTCTCTCCCCCTTCTCTCTCTCCCCCTCCCCCTTCTCTCTCTCTCCCTCTCCCCCTTCTCTCTCTCTGTCCCTCCCTCTTCTCTCTCTCCCACCCTCCTCTCTCTCCCCCTTCTCTCTCTCACCCTCCCCCTTCTCTCTCTCCCCTCCCTCCCCTCCCTCCTCCTCTCCCTCCCTCCCCCTCCCTCCTCCTCCCCTCCCCCCTCCCTCCTCCTCTCCCTCCCCCTCCCTCCTCCTCTCCCTCCCCCTCCCTCCTCCTCTCCCTCCCCCTCCCTCCTCCTCTCCCCCTCCCTCCTCCTCTCCCCCCCTCCCCCTCCCTCCTCCTCTCCCCCTTCCCTCTATCTCTCTCCCCTCCCACATTCTCTCTCCACTCCCTCCTCTCTCTCCCCCTCCCACCTTCTCTCTCTCCCCCTCCCTCCTTCTCTCTCTCCCCCTCCCTCCTTCTCTCTCTCCCCCTCCCTCCTTCTCTCTCTCCCCTCCCTCCTTCTCTCCTCTCCACCTCCCCCTTCTCTGTCTCCACCTCCCCCTTCTCTCTCTCCACATCCCCTTCTCTCTCTCCTCCTCCCCCTTCTCTCTCTCCACCTCCACCTTCTCTCTCTCCACTCCCCCTTCTCTCTCTCCACCTCCCCCTTCTCTCTCTCCCACCTCCCCCTTCTCTCTCTCCACCTCCCCCTTCTCTCTCTCCACC
>NW_027454436.1:0-77500 GCF_040206685.1 Ascaphus truei | reverse complement strand
GAAGGAGGGGATACAGAGGGGGAGAGGGGATACAGAGGGGGGGAGAGGAGGGGATACAGAGGGGAGGAGGGAGGGAGAGGAGGGGATAGAGGGGGCGAGAGGAAGGAGGGGATACAGTGGGGGGGAGTAGGGATACAGAGGGAGAGGAAGGAGGGGATACAGAGGGAGGGGAGAGGAAGGAGGGGATACAGAGGGAGGGGAGAGGATACAGGGGAGGGGAGAGGAAGGAGGGGGATACAGAGGGGGCGAGAGGAAGGAGGGGGGGAGAGGAAGGGATACAGAGGGGGGAGAGGAAGGAGGGGGATACAGAGGGGGGGAGAGGAAGGAAGGGATAAAGAGGGGGGAGAGGAAGGAGGGGATACAGAGGGGGGAGAGGAAGGAGGGGATACAGAGGGGGGGGGAGAGGAAGGAGGGGATACAGAGGGGGCAAGAGGAAGGAGGGGATACAGAGGGGGCGAGATGAAGGAGGGGATACAGAGGGGGCGAGAGGAAGGAGGGGATAGAGGGGGGGGAAGAAAGGAGGGGATACAGAGGGGGCGAGAGGAAGGAGGGGATACAGAGGGGGCAAGAGGAAGGAGGGGATACAGAGGGGACGAGAGGAAGGAGGGGATACAGAGGGGGCGAGAGGAAGGAGGGGATACAGAAGGGGGGGAGAGAAAGGAGGGGATACAGAGGGGGGAGAGGAAGGAGGGGATACAGAGGGGCGAGAGGAAGGAGGAGATACAGAGGGGGCGAGAGGGAGGAGACGAGAGGAAGGAGGGGATAGAGGGGGCGAGAGGAAGGAGGGGATAGAGGGGGCGAGAGGAAGGAGGGGATACAGAGGGGGAGAGAGGAAGGAGGGATACAGAGGGGAGAGAGGAAGGAGGGGATACAGAGGGGGAGAGAGGAAGGAGGGGATACAGAGGGGGCGAGAGGAAGGAGGGGATACAGAGGGGGAGAGAGGAAGGAGGGGATACAGAGGGGGAGAGAGGAAGGAGGGGATACAGAGGGGGCGAGAGGAAGGAGGGGATACAGAGGGGGCGAGAGGAAGGAGGGTGTATGGGACTCTCCATCTCTGAAGCTAGTGCAACAAGGCTGAGGTCAAACCCTCTTATTGCGAGGTGGGCTGTAACCCGCACCATACCCAGGCTACCAGATCACCCCACCCTCATACAGCAAAACCTAAACTGCCCCTCTCGCCCTGCTGCGAATCAGTGTGCCCACGCGATTGCCTACATACTCCTTTTGACCAGGAGGGACGTTCGTGCGAGCAACAGGGTAATTAGTATTCAGAGAAAGGGCTCTAAAGGAATCACACAGAACACAAGAGGGTTTTTTTACCACCTTTGTTTATTAGAGCACAACATCTGAGCTGCACCCCACTGCTCCCTCTGCTGGACAAGATCATAACCGCCACTCATCTCAGGAGTGTGTGATCAGGACTATAGGAATGTGAGACCTGCCCCAGGGCACACATGGTTAAAAAAAAATACACATTAAAAAGGTTTTATAGATCTTCTGGATAAGAATGGCAGGTACAGACATGTGCAAGTCTTTTCATTCAAGTACCCGGTCCCCGTCCTGCCCAGCGCTTACCTACCTGTGTCATGTCTAGGAGTTTGGTGACCAGGGTTTCTAGAACTACTCCTCAACCCGCTGCAGATGCAGCACCAGCGGCAGCACCAGCGCAGCAATACCCTTCTGCCTCAATGAAAAGTTCATGCAGCTAGAGCTGCCGGGCACTCGACCCGCCCCTCCATCAACGGCAGGCACAGTGTATGGAAAGATGTCCAGGAAGTCAGCCCTGGACAGCGGTTGGGTTATGGTATATATTTTATAGATCATGCACTAATGTATCCACCACTATCCTCGCCACCTCCTCGAGACAGCACTGGCACACGCTGATTGGTGTAGATCAGGAGTACCCAGCGCCAGTCCTCAAGAGCTACCACCAGGTCAGGTTTTCAGGATATCCCTGCTTCAGCACAGGTGGCTCAATCAGTGGCTCACTCAGCAACTGATTGAGCCACCTGTGCGGACGCAGGGATATCCTGAAAACCAGACCTGTTGGTAGCTCTCGAGGACTGGACTTGGCCACCCCTGGTCTAGATCGTGTGCGGGCTCCAGCTTTCTGTTGTGCGTTTTCCGTCTACACAATGCACCACTTCTTGGAGCGGCGTTGCTGTCTGGAGCGGCGTGACAGAGGGGGCACGCGTCACACTGCGGCACCAGGAAATGACACCCAGGCGCACAAGTCCTGTGATCCTTGTTCCACGAATTACAAACAAAACACAAGCTACATACAAATAGTGGCAGGAAAGCGGGTGCTGCTTACATAAGGAAGATGATGTGATCCTGCAACAAGTGGAAAATGAATGAGGACACACACACACACACATTTCCGCCAAGTGTCCCAATGCCGCTCTCGTGCCGTCCAGGAAACGTCTCAAGTGATTGAATCTTCGCACCCACAAGCAGCCGTCTACGTCCAATATTAAAACCAGGTGAGCAGCTCAGGATTACTGCACGAAACATGGAAAAGGGAGTGCAAATGGCATGTGGGAGCGGGACGCTGGGGATACAGAGAACCGTCTTCTAGGACACTAACAAAAGCTGGATCTTTCCTAAAAACACTGCTTCCCCCCTTCTGTACATTTCAGACACCTGTGTCCAGATAACCAAGCACCAGTCTGCGCTCCTGAGGGATCTTCAGGGGGGGGGGGGGGGGGATGCAGAGGGGGAGTGTGGGATACTGCACCTAAATCCCAGCAGAGAAGCTGCTCCTGCAGTATTTACAGCCCAATGAGCAGCACTGCAATTAAAGTCAATAGACTTGTTTGGGGCCACATTGCGGCTCCCACAACACTTGGGTTCGGGAGGCATGGTGTGGGGCAGACGTGATATCCGTCTTCGCCCCTCACATGGGGTCTGTCCATCCAGAGATAAATCACAGGGCAAGTACCCCAATAACAGCACTGATCAGTTTTTGAGCACGCTGCACCTTTCCCTGCAGCACTAGGTCTGTTCTTGGTCTTTGAACCTTCTCTTACAGGACGGGTAATAGACCAGAGAAATATCCCCCCCTGAGCTCCCCGCCCTGTGGTCTTGAGTGGTCCATGCCCCAGGTTACAGGTTTTCACTGAAGCGATCCTTTCGGTATTCGGCTGCATCTCCTTGCCCGTCGCGATCATCATCTTCTACAACAAGGGAAAGAAAAAAGGAGGTTAAAGACATCAGCCCCCCTCCGAGGGCAGACACACGTGGCAGGGGCAGATAGATAAATCACCCCCCTGCAGTGCTGGCTGATGAGCAGTGACGGGTCACTTCCACCATGAGCACGCACACTGATACCACGGACACATTGACCCTATCGCCGGTCAGCACGTCTGCGACGCTTCATGTTCCCTCGCATACACGACTTAGGAAGTTTCCGGGTGTTACGGAAGTTTGGGTTTAGCGAGATCTAGAAACAAAATAATCCTGATAACGCCTGGATTTGAGTATCTGTATCGCTTCTGGTTGGACCAGAAGATAACGATATACGTACTTTTAAAAACTAGAGACTCAGATGCTACATAAACAGATAAACAGCCTCAAATTACAAATGTGACCGTTCAATAGTAAAAGGTAGGCCGTAGAGTCTCTGGGAATAATGATCAGAGTGTAGAGGGCTTCCTCTCCAGGGAAACATCCCTAAATCCTTGTGTTTAATCCCTAAACAGAAGCCCCCCCCCCCCCCGCCACCTTCCGTGGTATAGCAACTTTAATAATCCAAATCAAGAAGATTTTTAAAAAAATGCACTCGCAAATACTATATTGGTGTTAGCCAATATGCTCGTGAAAAAGCAAGAAACGCGTAGGGGGTCGCTAATCCCAAAGGGGTCACGTCCGGATTTCCCAGTCGCAACGCCACTGCTACATCCTGCGCCTACGGACCGTGTCATCTGAAGCGCCACGGGGAGAGTCGGAGATACCGGAGTGACCGGTATCGTTGGTCAGTCGGGGATCCGCTGCTAGGGACCAAGAAACACTCAGCCGTGCAGTCATCAAGATTTTATTTGGGGAGTATTTTTATTTTATTTTTACGTGGATTATTAAAGTTGCGATAGTATGGAACTGCAGCGCAAACAGAGGGGGGAGCAATGGTGCATTTGCTCCCCCCAAAAATCGCTATTGCGCTTACAGAGGCCCCCGCACTCTTCCCCACAGCAATGGAACGGAGTGCCGGGGGAGAGCGCAGTCCCTCTGCAAAAGAGCCTCCCGGCATCACGTGACGCTGCGTAATCATGGCCATGACAAAGCGCCATCACGTGATGCTGTAACTGACACCCCCCCTACCCCCCCCACACACACACACACACACACACACACACACACACAATCAGATACTAGCGTTTACATTGTGAGGGAACACCAACAATGAATAATAATAAACACACTAGCTGGAGCACAACACATGCACTGCAGGAGGCAGAATACCAGGAGGGTCATGGTTTATACACGGAGGGTCATGGTTTATACACGGAGGGTCATTATAGCAAGGTGAAGGACAGTCTTGGCTGTCACAATGAACAAACCCGCATGAAGGAGCCGGACGAGATTATAAAGTAGGAAGTAGAGACTCTCTGCGTTCCCACTGACACAGGGAGACAGGTATAAATATCACAAACCAGCAATGGCGGGACACAGGATGAAAGGCGCTGCGAGCAGGAGAACTATTTCAGGAGTTCGTCCCCACAAAACCCGCTGCAGAGTCCAGTGTCTGCTTCAGAGTGAGGTTTCCCTTATAATAGGAGCACAGGGGATCATCAACCTTGTACAGCATCATATAGTTTAGGGCAGGGGGTGGCCAACTCCAGTCCTCAAGGGCCACCAACAGGTCAGGTTTTCAGCATATCCATGCTTCAGCACAGGTGGCTCAGTCTTCGAATGAGCCACCTGTGCTGAAGCAGGGATATCCTGACCTGTGGGTGGCCCTTGAGGACGGGAGCTTCCCATCCCAGGTCTAGGGGGACATGGAAACCACCTAGACAGAGACCTCCGTATTAGGTGTTCTAAATCGTATGGCAGGTAAGAGACTGGCAGACTCGTGAACAAGTCCAGCAGAACCAACGCCCTGCGCACAGGAAGTGTCTGAAGAGCACACCCAGAATATGCAGCCCCAATGCCAGGCCACCCTACACCTTCTTTAACCATTCTGTTCTGGAGGGGCTGGCAACGTATCCAACAATCCAGCTCTGTAAGGGTTAAGTGCACTTGCGCGGATTGTGCCAGACAGACGGTGTTGTGACCCCTACATGTGTAGGGCATAAGAACCCAGAAGCGCCAGGCTGGCACTGTGTGACAGGGGTAACTAGGGGCTCGGTTAAGGATCACGTGGACAAAGCACAGCCCAAGCTCACCTTGCACATCTTCTTCTCCCCCATCACCATCCTCTTCCTCATTGTAAGCCAGCTCTGCCTGCTTGTCTGCCTCGTACTCACCCACGTTCCCATCGTCCCCGTTATAATCTGCCACTTTAGAACCACGCTGCGGATCTACGGGGGACTCGTTCTCGTCAAAGAACCGGCCTGGGAAGTTGGCAGCGAGGAGCAGGGGGGGGAGGAAGGGGAAGCGAGACCGAGGGAGGGGAGAAAAAAAGGAAAGGAGAGAAAAATAGAAACGTCAGCACTGACTGAGCAGGATGGAGAGCTCGGAGGCAGAGGGAATAATGTCAAAATCGCTGCACACACAGCTTGCAGGAGCTCTCAGCTGCAAAACAGGCAATGCAGCCATCTTAAAATTAGTCCTCTGGTAAGAAGAGGAGACAGCGACAGAAAGAGGAAGAGATCCCCAAAATCCCAGAAGGGAGATTTAGATGAGGCGAAAGACCATCTGTGACATGAAGCTTGTGCGGCTGAAAGAGGCTTTTTTTCCCTTACACGGCAGGCGAGTTCCCACAGCATGCGCTGTGTACCTGCAGCGGTCTCCCAGCTGTGCGTGTGTACATGTGTGTGCACGCCCTTCACACAGGGTTAGCAGAATTTCACTTATAACCCTGGTTATCTGGGTCACACCGGGAACCTCTGAACCTTCCTGACAATCCGAACTGCAGCATCACACAGCACTTCTGTTTATCGCCAATAACCGGGTCCCTAGATGCTGTTTAGTCTCATGCCGCCCGCGCCCCCCCCCCCCCCCCGCACAGACATGCGCATCTGTAAAAGCACAAGAATGGGGGCTTCGGGGGATACATCTGATCATCATGGGGCGCAAGACAACCAGACACTGCGCACAGACACTGCGCAGACACATACTGAAGGGCTGGAGAATGTGGACACACCGCAGGAGAGAAAGAGCATCATTAGAGTGCACACTCGGGTGGGGGGGTGGGGGGGAAGCAAGCGCGTGTCACATTCGGGGGGGGGGGGCGGGGGAGTCAGAGAGCCAGCGAATGCATCACACTCGGGGGGGGGGGGGGGGAGGGGGGCTTGGTTGCCGGCGACCGCGTCACACTTGGGGGGAGGCACAGCACACACACGTGTTGGAAAGCTCACCAGAGATGGGGTTATAACATTTAAGCATGTTCCGCATGATGTCACGTGAGTGGACAGGGCTCAGAACAGACATGTTCCATACTACAATGCACAGAGCGAGCGTGTGATGTGGATGGGAGGAGGAGCTCGGCACAGCCTGATACACACACTCCGTATGTGTGTGTCCTGTGACATGGAAGTGGGGATTACACACACACATCACACGGGAGCGGGTTTCAGGGAAGGCTGGCCTCTTACTTTGCTTTAGGTTGGGGAAGACCCCCACGTTGGGATTCTTGGGAATTTGGCGAGAAAGAGGCTCCAAGTGAAGAGTGTTCTCCATCCCCAGGGGGAGCGCAGAATCCTTCTTAGCAGCAGGCAGGACTTTCTTATCTGGGGCAGGAGAGACAAGTTACTGCTCTGCACACGGGGGAGCAAAGGGGTGGGGCAAGGGGGGCAAATCCTACACAGTACAATCACATCCAATAGCAGAACAGGCTGCCAACCACATGGCGCCCCCTCATGCAAGAAACAGAAATACTGATGCGGGATCTCAGGAGAGCAGGGAGGGAGGTTCCTCCCCCCGCTTTGTCTGATAATACCCTTTATAAAATCCAGTGGCGTCTCTTTACGAGAGGTCTGCTCGCTTCTCAAAACCATATAGATGCCTCGTACCTTGGGCCTCCATGGTGGAGTCGGGACGCACGGAGGGGCGTCTCTCGGACATCTGCACTTCGCCCTCATCTGTGTCTGGTTTCTTCACAGCTGAATAGAGGTCAGAGTTAGAATGGGAGACACAGTCCCTAACCCACGGACATGTTACAGGAGAGGCTCTTACATGTCCCTTCTCCTGCTCAGACTCACCTGTGGGGGAGGAGTCCTCCTTGGCTGGATCACTGTCTTCTATCTCTGGCATTCCTCCATCGCCCCCGACAGGGTCTGAGGAGGAAGAACGTCTTATTCCCAAAAAGGTAACAAAAAGGGAAGTTATTGCCACTGATCTCACGGTGATCTAACAACGAAACAGTCCGTGGCAGCCCAGTTACCAAAGCAGGCACTGAGCATATGGGCAGCGCCTAAAAATACAAGCACCCACTGGGTGTAACAGGTAGAAGGGGCACCTGTAATCCCAAGGAGGATGGGACGGCTCGCTGATGAATGGCGGTGTGCACGGTCATTACCTTTCCCATAAGGCAGGAGGTTACGGGGCGGTTCTTCCTTGTCCTCTCTCTGCTCAGTGGCTGCAGCGTGTAGCTTTGTTTCAGTGTCACTTTCCCTGGCTGCTTCTTTACTGGACGGCGTCTTCTCTGCCACCTCCTCCTGCACAGCACAATACACAGGTTTATCTGCCTGGTGGCGAGGTGTTCTTACTAATGCAAATCACCACGTCACAGCCCCAGCACCCAGGGGGTCGCACACCCATCACCCCGCGCTTTTAATATTAGACAGAAAATGCACAGGAAAAAGTGCACACCCCTTAGTGCATTACCATAACAAAATAGGACCATTTATTCAAAAGGAGGAGACACAGGCCCACTTACAAGAAGAACTATAGAAACAAGCATAGAAATAGACCCCCGGTTACCGGCTGGAGGTGGCTCTCTCCTCGATCACGGCACTTTGTTCCAGTTTGGTATAAGCTTAGCTTGCTTATCACCTGGCACTTTGCATCTGGACACTTTGTTAATTCACTTTCTAAATTGTTCACGTATATCTGCATGCACTTTAATGCACATGTTGGTTATATGTATATTTATATTGATGATCACAGATTTACACACTATTTGTAGTATTGATTTAGAGCGCTGCTTTTCCTTTTCACATACATGTGTGTGTGTGTACACACACACGCGCACGCGCACACGCACACACTTGTCCGTGTTTTTTGGGGGGGGGGGGGCTTTGTTTCCTAACAGAACATCTGTATACGTTTCTGTTTATTAATAAGCAGACACTGGTTTTGTGTGACTTTGTAGGCCTGTGTCCCCCTTATCTCCCATGATATGTCCCTCCGCTCCAGCCTCAGGATCCCAGTGTGTGAGACACTACTATATGACATGAGAAAGGAGACCAGACGGGTTTGGTTTCTTTTTAACCTGCGGACACGACCCCCCCGTGCAGCTGTTGAGCATGTTCAGGGGTCACTCACCTCCTCTCCGTGTGGGAGCCCAGCCCCCGGCACAGATAACTTCCGCAGACTCTCTTCGTACTCTTGCTTCTGATCGGCCACTTGCTTTCTGCACTGCTGACTGACAGGAACATCACCGTATTAGAGAAAGCACTCACCCACACACCACCTCTCATGCAATCCCTCACACTCCGTGCCAGCTCATGCCTCTACCTCTCGTCCTGTAGCATCTTCTGGAGTAGAGTATTGTTACTCTTATACTTGTGCAACTGGTCTTCTTGTCGTAGAAACTCGTGCCGTAGCTCGGCGAGCTGTCCTGTAAAGACAGGAACAGGGGTGAGTGGGAGAGGGGTAAGAAACTCCAACACAGGGGTGTGGTGCGAGGGGGTGCGTATAAAGTGGGGAACGGCAGATAGACCTGCGCGTGTGTCCCCCCACTGCCGCTCTGCTACATACATGTGGCATCCCTGCAGGACATGCAGACTTTTATTTGGCAAACATGAAAGTTTCAGTATGTTCTCACTGATCCCTGGGCCTGACCAGCTCTCAAAGGAACTGGACAGGTCACATATCAGCTTACAATAATGATGGGGTTTGTCCGTAGGAATAAAAAAGAATCATGACATGGATCACATGATAAGCGGCAGAGGGACACAAGGCAGCTGCTGCGAGGGTGAACCCTTCCATGTGCATCTGCTCGGCTTACCTTTCAGGCGACTGATATCGGCCATCTGATGGGACACGTTGTTCTGCAGCTTGGCCTGGAAACAAGTAAAGCGATTAGTGTGTGAGGCACAAAGCTGCACAAATGAGGCCAATGCTGCCAGAATTTCCCAACCTCCTGCCCCCTAACACATACACTGGGAAGCACTTCCAGAAATCCCTGAAGCTCCCTGCCCTCGCAGGCATGCACCGGGAAGCACTTCCAGAAATCCCTGCCTTCGCAGGCATGCAACGGGAAGCACTTCCAGAAATCCCTGCCCTCGCAGGCATACACTGGGAAGTACTTCCAGAAATCCTGCCCTCACAGGCATACACTGGGAAGCACTTCCAGAAATCTTTGAAGCTCCCTGCCCTCGCAGGCATACACCGTGAAGCACTTCCAGAAATCCCTGCCCTCGCAGGCATACACCGGGAAGCACTTCCAGAAATCCATGCCCTCACAGGCATACACCGGGAAGCTCTTCCAGAAATCCCTGCCCTCGCAGGCATGCACAGGGAAGCACATCCAGAAATCCCTGCCCTCGCAGACATGCACCGGGAAGCACTTCTAGAAATCCCTGAAGCTCCCTGCCCTCGCATGCATGCAACAGGAAGCACTTCCTTAGACAAGCTCTCCATATTACAGTACATAACCACTGCCCAAACCCTACAAAAATAATGCAGAGGGGAAAAAGGAATAAAGTCACGTCATGAAAGGTCTTGTTGTAAGTCTATACCAACAACAAATGTGGGTCCATTCCTACCAGCGTCACTCATTCGAGGGGTGCTCAACTCAAGTCCTCAAGACCCCCCAACAGGTCAGGTTTTAAGGATATCCTTGCTTCAGTCTTCAACTGAGCCACTGATTGCTACACCTGTGCTGAAGCTGGGACATCCTAAAAACCTGACATGTTGGGAGGAGAGGGTGTCTTGAAGACTGGAGTTGAGCATGACGGATTCATACGACATCACACTCGAGGGCTCATTGATTGACATGTATTTGACCAAGATCTTTTCATTAACAAGTTACTTGACGCGATGGTGATCATTCGCACCGTGTCACACTCGTGCATACAGGGACACCACCAAGACCGGTGCAGGATTGCCATTTAAAGCCAGGCGGGTAATTGTACCAACCGTGACCATCCAGAAGGATTTGTTGTGTTTATGTTGAGGTCACTACTTAGTTAACCTTTGTGCCCTCTCAAACTTTCATGTGTGAGGGCTTTGGTCCAGGTTTATCTGCAAGAAACTAATTATTCTAGTTAAGAAGAAAAGGGCCCTGACAGAGTGCCCTAATAATACTAATAATTATAACGGGTGTGCAGAGTTATTGGGAGGGACAATGCTGCTCTCTATTAAATACTCATCTATGGAAGAGGCCTCCTCCTGTGAACAGCAGAGACAAAGACCCGCGGGAAATGTTTGCAGAGCAATAAGTGAAGTTGCAGCCTTCCATTTATAAAGACTGGGACAGGTCTGGGTCATGAAAATCCTCACAGGGCAAATGCAGCAATAACCCAGACAAGGCAAGTATGAGAGTACTTGATGCATGCTTCATGTATGCTCTGATGAGAAACCCAATGGGCACTTTGGACATTTGATCCGTGTGGAGTCAGGAACACACGGGGTGGAGAGTCCGCTGGAGCGGTGCTGCATCCCAGTCTCCTTCCACATGCTTGAAACCCACAGATGTGAAAGTGTTTTTAATACCTTGTTTTGACCAGGTAAATTACTGTACTATAATAGGCAAAGGATGGGTCGCTGTGTTGCTCCTTTCTTCCATGTAGTAACAAAGGGAGAGGGAGTAGGCAGGGGGTAGGATACCTTTTATTGGTACAAGTAGTTGATCTGTTACAAGCTTTTGAACCTCACAAGGTCCTTCATCAGGTATTAGGTTTGCCTCTGTGGATATCTGGGATCACTGGTTTTGAAGCATACATCAAGTATTTTCATACTTCCATTGCCCGAGTTGTTGCTGCATTTACCCTGGAAGGATTTTTGTGCTGCAGACCTGTTCCTGCGATCTTGCTAAAGACACCCGGGGAAGTCTAATTTGTGGAAGCTGCATTCCCTGTTGGGTTGTATCAGATCATGACTTACTTTTTGGATTCACTTATTCCCATGTGGAAGTCACTTGCACTGTATCTTTTTGTTTACTCAATTTAGAATATTAGGTGTGTACCCTGCCAGTCAATCTGAAACCGGACGTCAAAGGTGCTGGAAAAAGCAGGCAGACACACACACACAGGTGGCATAAGGCACAATGGCCCAGGGATAAATCAGCCTGTCCCTGCTTGTCACAGCACCCTCTCCCACTTGCCAAAGCACACAAGTAACCTAGCTGGTGTGGTGTGTGTTTGTTTTGTCCTCTGTCACTAAATCAAGGGTTCTCAAATCCAGCCCTTAAGACCCCCTCAACAGGTCAGGTTTTAAGGATAACCCAGCTTCAGCACAGGAGACTGAATAAGGGGCACAGTCAAAGACACTATCTGTTATTTATCTGTTATTTATTGGATTACCACATGTATTACTGCTGTGAAGCGCTATTTACATTAATGGCGCTATATAAATAAAGACATACAATACAATACAACTGTGCTGAAGCTGGGATAGCCTGAAAACTTAACCTGGGGGGGGGGGGGGGGGGTTCCTTGATGACTGGAGTTGAAAACCCCTGGTTTAGTGACATACAGGACAAAATACACACACACACACTAAACGATACCTACTTCAGCATAGTGAGGTCTCCTGACAAATCTACACCCGCATGACATAAGGAAAGGGCCAGACAGTGTCCACCACTGCCCGGAGAGGGACTGTGTACTGACGCAGTCGCTTCCCCTTCAAAATGATCGCGAGGCACCGTATAGTGTATACAATCCTGTGTACATCCCCAGACTGTAAGTATACAATCCTGTGTACATCCCCAGAGTGTACGTATACAATCCTGTGTACATCCCCAGAGTGTACGTATACAATCCTGTGTACATCCCCAGAGTGTACGTATACAATCCAGTGTACATCCCCAGAGTGTACGTATACAATCCTGTGTACATCCCCAGAGTGTACGTATACAATCCTGTGTACATCCCCACAGTGTACGTATACAATCCTGTGTACATCCCCAGAGTGTACGTATACAATCCTGTGTATAATGTGTATATCCTCAGAGTGTACATATACAATCCTGTGTATATCCCCAGAGTGTACATATACAATCCTGTGTATATCCTCAGAGTGTACATATACAATCCTGTGTTTATAAATACGGCATTTTCCCCTCTAATATGCATACACAGACACACCACATAGTAATACACAGACACATGCTATATAGTAATGCACAGATAGACACCCCCCACCCCCCTGCCAAGGCTTCCATAATATATCCGGCCTGTCACCCCAAGCCAACCCCGCAGCACAAGAAGGGACATTGGGAGGGGGGGAATCCGATAAGATCCGGGTACAGTGGAGGGGACCCGGGGAGTGTGTGAGTGGATCCGGCTCTCACCATGTCCTCCTCGCAGCGCTGAGCCTGCACATCCCGGGCCCGCAGCCGCTCCCCCAGGCTCCGGTACTCCCCCTGCCGCTGCTCCACCTGCCGCCGGTGACCCTCCGCCTGCGCCATGAGCTCGGAGTTGCGCTTCTCCGTGCGGCTGCGGGCCACCTCGCTGCGCTGCACCTGGCCCTGCAGCCCCAGCAGCTCGTCGCGCAGCGCGGCCTGGCGGGCGGACACGCTCCAGTAATTGAAGGCCAAGAGGCCGATCACCGCCAGCAGGACGACGAGCACGAAGGGCGGGAGGCGGCCGGGGCGCCGCGGGGCTCCGAAGCCCGCCATGTCCGGGTCAGGGGCCTCTCCCGCGGCCCGGGGAACCCCTTCGCTGCTTCACCTCGGTGCGGGCGTCACCTAACCCGCTGGCAAGTCTCCCGAGGACGCGAGTCGAAGCGGCCCAATGGGAAGACGGGATTCCCTCCCCTCCAAGGCGGTGATTGGTCAGCACGGTGGTGCTAGCCACGCCTCAAGGGAGGGTTCCTATAACCAGGGTTGGCTGCAAAGTAGCGAGGGGGGCGGCGGTGGCGGAAGGCGCATGCGCAATAAAGTTCCGCATTCGTTGTCATGGCCGCGTTGCCAGTCTCCCGGGGGGCGTGGTCCGCCGGTTACCATGGGAACATTTCTGTGTTGGGCGGTTTGTAGGGGGACCCCTGGAGCTGGTGTGTGGTCAGCTGACCCAGGGGGACCCCAGAGCTGCTGTGTGGTCAGCTGACCCAGGGGGACCCCAGAGCTGCTGTGTGGTCAGCTGACCTAGGGGGATCCCTGGAGCTGGTGTGTGGTCAGCTGACCCAGGGGGACCCCAGAGCTGCTGTGTGGTCAGCTCACCCAGGGGGACCCCAGAGCTGCTGTGTGGTTAGATGACCCAGGGGGACCCCAGAGCTGCTGTGTGGGCAGCTCACCAAGGGGAACCCCCAGATTTCCCATTAGGCCCGGGCCTAGGGCGGCAAAAATGTCCAACCACCATATGCAGATGCCGGCGCTATCAGGCCTGATTGGAACGCACTTGCATGTGGTGGACCGCCCTCCGAATCGCAGCATCAAATGACGCCGCGCGGACGTCACCAACGTGACGTTGCGTGGTGTCTCATTGCCATGGCAAAGTCATGTCGCGCCGTCAAATTACGTCATGACGGCGCAACGTCACATTGGTGACGAGAGGACGCTGTGATTCGGAAGGAGTAGGAGGGCGGGAGCAACAAGGCGGCCCCCGCTGACAAGTGCCATGGGGCGGCGGATCTTAACAGAATCGATAGTATCTTTATACGTGCAATATATTTCCCACATTTCTGCTAAAGGATTTCAAAACGATAGGATCTTTACCGACTAGTACTGATTCATGTAAAAAGTAATTATTATCTCTCATCAATGAGGATTCATTGTATCCAACATAAATATTCACTATGCTTCTCTTTGAAGCATCTTTCTTTGTACATTCCCTCCTCTCATCTGTGCAAACACCTCACAAAGACCATGCACTGCATCTTTTTTTAGTTCTAGGATTGAAGCAGGGGGTCTCCGGAGCTGAACTGCGTTAATTTCAGTGCCTGGGACCCCCTGCTTTTAGAGTTACAGTATTTACTTCCGTAGGGGGTGCTGATATCTCTGTGGAATTTAAATGTCCAGGTCACGCGGGACAATAGATCGCCGCCATTTCGTTAGGTACACAAGTTCCCTGGCTGCAGAGATACCGGCACCGCTACGGATGTACGTATCTCTGGAAGCAGGGGGTCCCTGGACCTGAAATTAACACGGTTCTGCTCCAGAGACCCCCTTCTTCAATCCTAGAACTAAAAAGGTACTCTAGGTACTCAATGAATAGCTTGGTGTGTGAGGGTGCTATATTAATACCCATGGCGGTACCTTTAATTTGGAAGTAATACTCTTTCTAACGTAAGACAGTTCTTATGGAATATAGTGTTAAGTAGTAATAATATATAGTCTATTGGCTGCTCACCATTTTCATATTTTGTAGAGATTATGACACAACAAATGCCTTCTTGATGCATAATATTAGTATACAGTAGGGCCCGCTTCTCGGTGATCCACCAATATGGCGGTACTGTTTCCTGACCGCAGTAATTTTTTTGGCGCATGCACAGAAGGGAAAGCCGAGTCCGCACATGTGCAGAAGGGACCGTCGAGTCTGCGCATGCGCAAAATGCTGAATTCTGGGATGGCGCAGGAGGAAGGAGAGACAGGAAATTGACGGTGGACATAGCATTTGTGCGCTCTGCGCAAAAAAAAGCTATGTTCCGCTTTTGGCCGATTTCCTCTTTTTGGCGGGAGCCTGGAACCGAACCCGCCGAATGAGTGGGGCCCGACTGTACAATGATGTTATATCAAAAGTAACCAAGAGAATATCGCATCCAGAGACCGATAGGTCTCCCACTTTATCCAAGAAGTGTTGCGAGTCCTTCAAATAAGTAGGCAATAAATTAACATGTGGTTGCAAATAATAATCTATAAATTGTGAAAATGGTTGTGTGACCGAATTGATAGCAGAAATAATAGGTTTATAGGGCGGTTTAGTGATGCTCTTATGCACTTTTGGTAAACCATATATAAACAATCTAATTGGATCCATCTATTATTTAAACCCAACTGTATCGCATTATCAATTTCCTTTTTATATTTAATTGTGAGAAAACATGGTAGGTTTTGATAACGGGTAACATCCCTAAGCATAGTTAATATCCCTTGCCCGTAGTTAGCATAGTTTAATAGTACAATGGGCTCTGCCTTTATCCACAGTGTTCACTAGAACACTCGGATATGTTCTTAGACGGCGTCCATAGAATGACAGTCAGCGCTGAGCCGTGCGGACGCTCCGCGATGAACCCCGTCCTCCTCAATGAGGATGTCTTGAGAGGGGGTTCCCGCGAGCGTCCGCAGGCGTGCTGAGACGCAGGGATTTTCAGCCGACAGCAGAACCTGTTTCTGAGCGCGCTGTCGGCTGAAAACCTCCAATCAAAGCGAAGCAGCGTCAACGTCACGGCGCTGTGACGTCGGCATCGTGACGTTGATGTCGGCGCTTCGCGGGCTATTGGCCCAGTGACGTCAGTGCCCGCCTCCCCCCGCCTCCCAATCGCGCACGCTGGCTCGTCTGCTAGTTCATGCAATCGCTCCTGATTGCACAGACGAGCCTCAGCGTCAGCACGGAGGAGCGCAGCTCCCCCCTCTATGGACGCAGCCTAAGGGTGTCAATTGCTACCAATTCGGTTTTTTGTTGTTGTCAAATTTGATCTATGTTTTGAATGGACCTATGTGTAGCTATATAATTAATATTGCTACCGACGCTCATAGTTCCGTGATCGTTAATAGTAGGAGGACGTTAGAGCCGGTTAAATAAAGTGAGGGTCGTATCTACTGAGTCGGAAGAAATGGTTAAGAAGTATCACTGCAATAATAACAGGTGATTGATTACATGCTGTATCATGTTGACGAGATACCGGTTTTACACAATTGGGACAGTGAAGATGCCCCTATCGTCTGTAATAATAGGTGGGAAACTAAACCAACTGAATCTAGATAGGTTGTCCAGTACAGTCAATTTTGTGTTTTAATAAAACAACACAATCATCCTAGCTATCTAGTGTTAATTCAGTATACATATGTTTATCGGTATATATTGGACCTGTGATTCTATGCCGTTTAGGCTGTGAATCGATATTGGGTTGGTTGATCATGGAGATAAGTGAATTAAAAATAATTAGGTCAATACACAGGTATGGTTTGTGAATATACTCAAGAGTCCCAAGCAGTGTTGTCCAGATGATGGTTTCGGAATCCGCTTTTGCTTGGGAACCGGCATTCACGTCCTTACCAGTGGTGGACGTTCCGAGCTTCTCTTATCGCCTCTTAGTGAGGTACTAGGCGTGCTGTGGTGCGGAGTCCCGGCCACGCCTAACCTCTTCAGCAGGAGATCTCCTCCTTCTTGTGGTGGAAAGGAAACCCTTCACCTGTATTTCACGCCGTGGGCTCTCATTGTAGCTGTGATGGGCCTCAATACCCTAGGCTTTGCCAACATAGTGACCGATAGATCAGGGAAAACCTGCAGCGTGGTCACTTCATGATCCAACGTCGGGAGAGACCTTGTAGCTTTCAAAAGGGCCTCCTTCATGCGATAATGTAATCTGATGAGGACATCGTGTGGGGGATCACTTTGCATAGGCTTTGCTCTAAGAGCACCGTGTGCCGTCTGTTTGGACGGAATCCGGCTTAGCATCTGGTATAAGCTGTATGAACTGGCGCAATAGATACGTTTTCCAGAGAATCTGCTGATCAGATTTGTAAGTTATTACGGTGGGACCTGGTGTCCTCTTTTTCTCTTAGGTCTGCTATCTGGCCATAGACCTCTTGTACATTATACGTTAGTATATTGTGCGACTCCACAAGGTCATCATATTTTGTTTCTAAAGAGGTCCTTTGTTTGCCCAGAGATGCCATCTTCAGGCTCACTTCTCTCATAGCGGTCTTTTATTTTTCTATTTTTTTCCCTTTTAATATGTACATCAATACAACCCACACAATGATAAGTAATTAGCTAAATTGCCGATCGATCCGTTCCCCTGTGATCGATCAGCGAAGATTCGGCTCAGGGGTTCACTAAATGGCTGTCCGTGCAGCAGAAGAGGACCACAGAGGCAAAGTTCAGTGGGGAAGATCATGTGACCAGGCAGTCACTAGATACAATTGGTTCACTGCTAGAGAGAGGGCAGGGCTCAAAAAGGAGTGTGCCAGAGCCTGTTTCAGAAAAGGAAGGGGATGTGACTTTGTAAATGGTTGTTATAAAAACAAAAAATGCTTGTTACATTATAATACATAAAAAAATGTAATTCGGAGTTGTTTAAAAATAAAAAATGCTAGAATTATTTTCTCATAGTACTGAACTGATTAATTAAAAAAAAAAAACACATGTAGGATATTTATTTATTTATAAAATGTTTTACCAGGAAGTAATACATTGAGAGTTACCTCTCGTTTTCAAGTACGTCCTGGGCACAGAGTTATAACAATACATGGTTACATTAAAAGAAAAGGGGTTATACAGGCAGTCCTCGTTTTACAACGCTTCGCTTTACAACGAATGGCTTATCCAACGCTATGCAATGCATACCTATATTCATTTTTACAATGCCAAAATGGCTTATCCAACGCTCTTACGACGCTTTGCAACGTTGTGTATGTGTGTATATATATACACATTCACATAAACAACGTTGCAAAACGTCGTAAGAGCGTATATATATAATATTATACTATATAATATTATATTATACTATATAATATATTATTTATTATGTTATATTATATATATAATACAGTATATACACTATATAATTTATGTGTGTGCTGCATATCTTATTGCCTGCGTAAAATATTTGGTGTATTTTAGCGTTAAAAATGCCTTCAGGAACGGAACCTTTCATTTAAACAGTGTTCCTATGGGAAAACGTGTTTCGCTTTACAACGTTTCGCTTTACAACGCCATTTTGAGTAACGCATTGCGTCGGATAATCGAGTACTGCCTGTACAGTCAATTCACAGGCATTTCATGGACAGATAGAGTTGGAAAATTGGGTGCAGGGGATAAAGGGCTGGTGAGTATTGCTTGGTCTGCAGCTTTAAGTTCTGCTTGGAATAATGTTTGAACCCTGGAGACCAATTGTGCTATTTGTGCAGATTGTAACAATGACGGAGTCGCAGGTATTTGGTCTGCATCTGCTTCAGACGCACATGGCTGGGCGCCATTTTTCTCTTCATCATGTGAGGTCTCCCTCCGATTGAAAAGGATCTGCTAGGGGCGGATTTGTTTTGGTTTAGGGGGCATTATTTTGTGGCCTAGTTGTCCTGCCAGTGATTCCTGTGTCGTTTGACCACCGAAGTTTCAATTATCAGCTTTAGATGTCTGGATCTGCCCCAGTCGCGAGCCGAGCAAATTTGCGCTCCTCCGCCGATCACGCCGCGCAGGCGTCCCACCCGTCTGCATTGGGAAGAAAGAGTTACACAAATAAAATAATATGTGGTTATGTGCCGTGTCACAGGAGCAGGGTCACAGGAGCAGTGTCACAGGAGCAGTGTCACAGGAGCAGTATGCAGTGTCACAGGAGCAGTGTGCAGTGTCACAGGAGCAGTGTCACAGGAGCAGTGTGCAGTGTCACAGGAGCAGTGTGCAGTGTCTCAGGAGCAGTGTGCAGTGTCACAGGAGCAGTGTCACAGGAGCAGTGTCACAGGAGCAGTATGCAGTGTCACAGGAGCAGTGTGCAGTGTCACAGGAGCAGTGTCACAGGAGCAGTGTCACAGGAGCAGTGTCACAGGAGCAGTATGCAGTGTCACAGGAGCAGTGTCACAGTAGCAGTGTCACATGAGCAGTGTCACAGGAGCAGTGTGCAGTGTCTCAGGAGCAGTGTCACAGGAGCAGTGTGCCGTGTCAAAGGAGCAGTGTCACAGGAGGAGTGTGCAGTGTCACAGGAGCAGTGTCACAGGAGCAGTGTGCCGTGTCAAAGGAGCAGTGTCACAGGAGGAGTGTGCCGTGTCAAAGGAGCAGTGTCACAGGAGGAGTGTGCAGTGTCACAGGAGCAATGTCACAGGACAGTGTGCAGTGTCACAGGAGCAGTGTCACAGGAGGAGTGTGCAGTGTCACAGGAGCCGTGTGCAGTGTCACAGGAGCCGTGTGCAGTGCACAGGAGCAGTGTGCAGTGTCACAGGAGCAGTGTCACAGTAAAGTATCACAGGAGCAATGTGCAGTGTCACAGGAGCAGTGTCACAGGAGCAGTGTGCAGTGTCACAGGAGCCGTGTGCAGTGTCACAGGAGCAGTGTGCAGTGTCTCAGGAGCATTGTGCAGTGTCACAGGAGCATTGTGCAGTGTCACAGGAGCAGTGTGCCGTGTCAAAGGAACAGTGTCACAGGAGGAGTGTGCAGTGTCACAGGAGCAGTGTCACAGGACAGTGTGCAGTGTCACATGAGCAGTGTGTAGTGTCACAGGAGCAGTGTCACAGGACAGTGTGCAGTGTCACATGAGCAGCGTGGAATGTCACAGGAGGAGTGTGCAGTGTCACAGGACAGTGTGCAGTGTCACATGAGCAGTGTGTAGTGTCACAGGAGGAGTGTGCAGTGTCACAGGAGCAGTGTCACAAGAGCAGTGTGCAGTGTCACAAGAGCAGTGTGCAGTGTCACAGGAGCAGTGTCACATGAGCAGTGTCACAGGAGCAGTGTCACAGGAGGAGTGTGCAGTGTCACAGGACAGTGAGCAGTGTCACATGAGCAGTGTGCAGTGTCACAGGAGTAGTGTGCAGTGTCACAGGAGCAGTGTGCAGTGTCACAGGAGCAGTGTGCAGTGTCACAGGAGCAGTGTGCAGTGTCACAGGAGCAGTGTGCAGTGTCACACGAGGAGTGTGCAGTGTCACCGGAGGAGTGTGCAGTGTCACATGAGGAGTGTGCAGTGTCACAGGAGCAGTGTGCAGTGTCACGGAGTGTGCAGTGTCACAGGACAGTGTGCAGTGTCACAGGAGCAGTGTGCAGTGTCACTGGAGGAGTGTGCAGTGTCACAGGAGCAGTGTACAGTGTCACTGGAGGAGTGTCACAGGAGCAGTGTGCAGTGTCACTGGAGGAGTGTCACAGGAGCAGTGTGTAGTGTCACTGGAGGAATGTGCAGTGTCACAGGAGTTGTGTGCAGTGTCACAGGAGCAGTGTGTAGTGTCACTGGAGGAGTGCGCAGTATCTGACAGGTATAGACAGAACATGACCCAATCAGAGTGTCACAGAGAGTCACCAAGGAGCGGAGAAGGGGGAGAGGGGGGAGGGTGCAGTCACGTAATAGGGGGGTCTGGTTATCTGCAAAGCATTGCTCCTGTGGTCTGGATTTCTGCAGAGCATTGCTCCCGTGGTCTGGCTTTCTGCAGGGCATTGATCCTGTGGTCTGGTTATTTGTAGAGTGTTGCTCCTGTGGTCTGTTTATCTGCAGAGCATTGCTCCTGTGGTCTGGCTTTCTGCAGAGCAGTGCTCCTGTGGTCTGGCTTTCTGTAGAGTGTTGCTCTTGTGGTCTGGCTTTCTGCAGAGCAGTGCTCCTGTGGTCTGCCTTTCTGCAGAGCAGTGCTCCTGTGGTCTGGCTTTCTGCAGAGCAGTGCTCCTGTGGTCTGGCTTTCTGCAGAGCAGTGCTCCTGTGGTCTGGCTTTCTGCAGAGCAGTGCTCCTGTGGTCTGGCTTTCTGCAGAGCAGTGCTCCTGTGGTCTGGCTTTCTGTACAGTGTTGCACCTACCTGTTCTGTCCCTTGCTGCTGATGCTCACAGTCCCTGATTTGACTGGTGGAGTCGCTGGTGTCACTGTGTCCTTGAAGGATTCAGCCCATGGAGCTGACGCAGCTGCATGATGACCCAGAGGAGGGTTTGTGCAGTGCTATAACAGGGGGTCTGTGCAGTGCTATAACACGGGGTCTGTGCTGTGCTATAACAGGGGGTCTGTGCAGTGCTATAACAGAGGGTCTGTGCAGTGCTATAACAAGGGGTCTGTGCAGTGCTATAACAGGGGGTCTGTGCAGTGCTATAACAGGGGGTCTGTGCAGTGCTATAACACGGGGTCTGTGCTGTGCTATAACAGGGGGTCTGTGCAGTGCTATAACAGAGGGTCTGTGCAGTGCTATAACAGGGGGTCTGTGCAGTGCTATAACAGGGGGTCTGTGCAGTGCTATAACACGGGGTCTGTGCTGTGCTATAACAGGGGGTCTGTGCTGTGCTATAACAGAGGGTCTGTGCAGTGCTATAACAAGGGGTCTGTGCAGTGCTATAACAGGGGGTCTGTGCAGTGATATAAAAGGGGGTCTGTCCAGTGATATAAAAGGGGTCTGTGCAGTGATATAACAGGGGATCTGTGCAGTGATATAAAAGAGCTCTGTGCAGTGATATAATAGGGGGTCTGTGCAGTGATATAACAGGGTCTGTGCAGTGATATAACAGGGGGTCTGTGCAGTGATATAACAGGGGGTCTGTGCAGTGATATAAAAGGGGGTCTGTGCAGTGATATAAAAGGGGTCTGTGCAGTGTTATAACAGGGGATATGTGCAGGGATATAACAGGGGGTCTGTGCAGTGATATAAAAGGGGGTCTGTGCAGTGATATAAAAGGGGTCTGTGCAGTGTTATAACAGGGGATATGTGCAGTGATATAACAGGGGGTCTGTGCAGTCATATAACGGGGTCTGTGCAGTGATATAACAGGGGGCATGTGCAGTGCTGTAACAGGGGGTCTGTGCAGTGATATAACAGGGGATATGTGCAGTGATATAACAGGGGGTCTGTGCAGTGATATAAAAGGGGTCTGTGCAGTGTTATAACAGGGGATATGTGCAGTGATATAACAGGGGGTCTGTGCAGTCATATAACGGGGTCTGTGCAGTGATATAACAGGGGGCATGTGCAGTGCTGTAACAGGGGGTCTGTGCAGTGATATAACAGGGGGTCTGTGCAGTGATATAACAGGGGATATGTGCAGTGATATAACAGGAGATATGTGCAGTGATATAACAGGGGGCCTGTGCAGTGATATAACATTGGGGTCTATGCAGTGATGTAATGGGGGTCTGTGCAGTGATATAAAGGTGGGGGCGGAGTCCCCATGCTTGTAGGTCCCACCTCCAATCCCTGCGACTTGTTGGCAGCAAGTGGGAAAGGGTTAATTGGGGGGCCTCATATTTATGAGGGCCCATCACATGCACGAAGAGAGACGCCTGCCGGTCGGTATGCATTGCTGGGTGGGTATGCATTGCTGGGTGGGTATGCATTGCTGGGTGGGTATGCATTGCTGTGTGGGTATGCATTGCTGTGTGGGTATGCATTGCTGGGTGGGTTGTATTGCCGGTCGGTATGCATTGCGGGGTGGGTATGCATTGCTGGGTGGGTATGCATTGCTGGGTGGGTTGTATTGCCAGTGGGTATGCATTGCGGGGTGGGTATGCATTGCTGGGTGGGTATGCATTGCTGGGTGGGTTGTATTGCCAGTGGGTATGCATTGCTGGGTGGGTATGCATTGCTGGGTGGGTTGTATTGCCAGTGGGTATGCATTGCTTGGTGGGTATGCATTGCTGGGTGGGTTGTATTGCCAGTGGGTATGCATTGCTGTGTGGGTATGCATTGCTGGGTGGGTATGCATTGCTGTGTGGGTATGCATTGCTGGGTGGGTATGCATTGCTGGGTGGGTATGCATTGCTAGGTAGGTATGCATTGCTGGGTGGGTATGCATTGCTGGGTGGGTTGTATTGCCAGTGGGTATGCATTGCTGGGTGGGTTGTATTGCCAGTGGGTATGCATTGCTGGGTGGGTATGCATTGCTGGGTGGGTTGTATTGCCAGTGGGTATGCATTGCTGGGTGGGTATGCATTGCTGGGTGGCTATGCATTGCTGGGTGGCTATGCATTGCTGGGTGGGTATGCATTGCTGGGTGGGTATGCATTGCTGGGTGGGTATGCATTGCTGGGTGGCTATGCATTGCTGGGTGGGTATGCATTGCTGGGTGGGTATGCATTGCTGGGTGGCTATGCATTGCTGGGTGGGTATGCATTGCTGGGTGGGTATGCATTGCTGGGTGGGTATGCATTGCTGGGTGGCTATGCATTGCTGGGTGGGTATGCATTGCTGGGTGGGTATGCATTGCTGGGTGGATATGCATTGCTGGGTGGGTATGCATTGCTGGGTGGGTTGTATTGCCAGTGGGTATGCATTTCTGGGTGGGTATGCATTGCTGTGTGGGTATGCATTGCTGGGTGGGTATGCATTGCTGGGTGGGTATGCATTGCTGGGTGGATATGCATTGCTGGGTGGGTATGCATTGCTGGGTGGGTTGTATTGCCAGTGGGTATGCATTGCTGGATGGGTATGCATTGCTGGGTGGGTATGCATTGCTGGGTGGGTATGCATTGCTGGGTGGGTTGTATTGCCAGTGGGTATGCATTGCTAGGTAGGTATGCATTGCTGGGTGGGTATGCATTGCTGGGTGGGTTGTATTGCCAGTGGGTATGCATTGCTGGGTGGGTATGCATTGCTGGGTGGGTTGTATTGCCAGTGGGTATGCATTGCTGGGTGGGTTGTATTGCCAGTGGGTATGCATTGCTGGGTGGGTATGCATTGCTGGGTGGGTTGTATTGCCAGTGGGTATGCATTGCTGGGTGGGTTGTATTGCCAGTGGGTATGCATTGCTGGGTGGGTATGCATTGCTGGGTGGGTTGTATTGCCAGTGGGTATGCATTGCTGGGTGGGTATGCATTGCTGGGTGGGTTGTATTGCCAGTGGGTATGCATTGCTGGATGGGTATGCATTGCTGGGTGGGTATGCATTGCTGGGTGGGTATGCATTGCTGGGTGGGTATGCATTGCTGGGTGGGTTGTATTGCCGGGTGGGTATGCATTGCTGGGTGGCTATGCATTGCTGGGTGGGTATGCATTGCTGGGTGGGTATGCATTGCTGGGTGGGTATGCATTGCTGGGTGGCTATGCATTGCTGGGTGGGTATGCATTGCTGGGTGGGTATGCATTGCTGGGTGGCTATGCATTGCTGGGTGGGTATGCATTGCTGGGTGGGTATGCATTGCTGGGTGGGTATGCATTGCTGGGTGGCTATGCATTGCTGGGTGGGTATGCATTGCTGGGTGGGTATGCATTGCTGGGTGGATATGCATTGCTGACTGGGTATGCATTGCTGGGTGGGTTGTATTGCCAGTGGGTATGCATTGCTGGGTGGGTATGCATTGCTGTGTGGGTATGCATTGCTGGGTGGGTATGCATTGCTGGGTGGGTATGCATTGCTGGGTGGATATGCATTGCTGGGTGGGTATGCATTGCTGGGTGGGTTGTATTGCCAGTGGGTATGCATTGCTGGATGGGTATGCATTGCTGGGTGGGTATGCATTGCTGGGTGGGTATGCATTGCTGGGTGGGTATGCATTGCTGGGTGGGTTGTATTGCCGGGTGGGTATGCATTGCTGTGTGGGTATGCATTGCTGTGTGGGTATGCATTGCTGGGTGGGTATGCATTGCTGGGTGGGTATGCATTGCTGGGTGGGTATGCATTGCTGGGTGGGTATGCATTGCTGGGTGGGTTGTATTGCCGGGTGGGTATGCATTGCTGGGTGGCTATGCATTGCTGGGTGGGTATGCATTGCTGGGTGGGTATGCATTGCTGGGTGGGTATGCATTGCTGGGTGGCTATGCATTGCTGGGTGGGTATGCATTGCTGGGTGGGTATGCATTGCTGGGTGGCTATGCATTGCTGGGTGGCTATGCATTGCTGGGTGGGTATGCATTGCTGGGTGGGTATGCATTGCTGGGTGGCTATGCATTGCTGGGTGGGTATGCATTGCTGGGTGGGTATGCATTGCTGGGTGGATATGCATTGCTGGGTGGATATGCATTGCTGGGTGGGTATGCATTGCTGGGTGGGTTGTATTGCCAGTGGGTATGCATTGCTGGGTGGGTATGCATTGCTGTGTGGGTATGCATTGCTGGGTGGGTATGCATTGCTGGGTGGGTATGCATTGCTGGGTGGATATGCATTGCTGGGTGGGTATGCATTGCTGGGTGGGTTGTATTGCCAGTGGGTATGCATTGCTGGATGGGTATGCATTGCTGGGTGGGTATGCATTGCTGGGTGGGTATGCATTGCTGGGTGGGTATGCATTGCTGGGTGGGTTGTATTGCCGGGTGGGTATGCATTGCTGTGTGGGTATGCATTGCTGTGTGGGTATGCATTGCTGGGTGGGTATGCATTGCTGGGTGGCTATGCATTGCTGGGTGGCTATGCATTGCTGGGTGGGTATGCATTGCTGGGTGGGTATGCATTGCTGGGTGGGTATGCATTGCTGGGTGGGTATGCATTGCTGGGTGGATATGCATTGCTGGGTGGGTATGCATTGCGGGTGGGTTGTATTGCCAGTGGGTATGCATTGCTGGGTGGGTATGCATTGCTGGGTGGGTATGCATTGCTGGGTGGGTATGCATTGCTGGGTGGATATGCATTGCTGGGTGGGTATGCATTGCTGGGTGGGTTGTATTGCCAGTGGGTATGCATTGCTGGATGGGTATGCATTGCTGGGTGGGTATGCATTGCTGGGTGGGTATGCATTGCTGGGTGGGTATGCATTGCTGGGTGGGTTGTATTGCCGGGTGGGTATGCATTGCTGTGTGGGTATGCATTGCTGTGTGGGTATGCATTGCTGGGTGGGTATGCATTGCTGGGTGGCTATGCATTGCTGGGTGGGTATGCATTGCTGGGTGGGTATGCATTGCTGGGTGGGTATGCATTGCTGGGTGGGTATGCATTGCTGGGTGGCTATGCATTGCCAGTAGGTATGCATTGCTGGGTGGGTATGCATTGCTGGGTGGGTTGTATTGCCAGTAGGTATGCATTGCTGGGTGGGTTGTATTGTTATGGTGATTGGGTTAGTCACAGCTTCGCGGGTTGGCCTTACTAGTACAGTGAGTTGGAACTATTAGTAAGGGAGAAAGTGGCGCGTGGATGCAGAGTTCACTGTCCTTACAGCCACAGGGCCTCTGTGCGTCTGCTCGGGAGGGTAGGAGAGGACTCTGGGGACCCTGCGGTGCTATTAGTTTGGTGGTGGAATTGCCGGGTTTTCCTGTTATTGTGTAAGGCTGAAATAAAAGCTTTGGCCTTTTTGTTCCACATCTGTGTCATTGATTTATTTGGTGGGTTAATGGTTGGATGTGGGGTGTTCCCGGATAGGGGGCTGGGCATTTATATAACAGGGGGTCTGTGCAATGATATACCAGGAGAGCAGCGGGTCTGTGTATATAGCCCTGTCTAGGTACATATATTTCCGTTTAGGTATATATAGTATATAGCCCTGTCTAGCTATATATTTTATTTATCCCTGTCTACATGCATATAGTATATAGCTCTGTCTGGGTGTATATCATATATAGCCATGTCTAGGTATAGAGCCAAGTGTATATAGTTTATAGCTGTATCTAGGTGTATACAGTATACAGTATATAGTCCTGTCTAGGTGTATACAATATATAGCTCTGTATAGGTGTACATAGTATATAGCCTGTCAAGGTGTGTATAGCCCTGTTTAGGCCTACATAGTATATAACCCTACTATGTAGGTGTATAGTCAAGTGTATATAGTATATAGCTGTGTGTAGGTGTATACAACATATAGCACTGTCTATGTGTATATAGTATATAGCCCAGTCTTCTAGGTTTATAGTGTATAGCACTGTCTAGGTGTATATAGTATATAGCCCTGTCTAGGTGTATATAGTGTATAGCCCCATCCAGGTGAATATAGTTTAAAGCCCCATCTACGGAAGGTGTATATGGCCCTGCCTAAGTGTATATAGTATATAGCCCCGCCAAGGTGTATATGGCCCTGTCTAGGTGTATATGCAGTATCCCTACTATGTAGTTCTGTCTAGGTGTATAGCCAAGTGTATACAATATATAGCCCTGTGTAGGTGTATATAGTGTATAGTCCCGTCTAGGTGTATATGGATACACATAGTGTATAGACTGGTCCATGTGTATGTAGTATACCATTGTATACAGTATACAGAGATGTGTAGATGTGTGTGTGTATAAACACACATATATGTAGTATATAGGTGTATATGTGTATAGGCACACATAGTATATAAGTGTATACAGTATATAGATGTGTATAGCATATATATATATATATATATATATATATATATATATATATATATATATATATATATATTAATATATATGTATATATAATACATAATACGGGTGTATATGGTGTATATAGTGTATGATATGGGTATATATAGGTGTATATAGTATACTATATAGGTGTATATAGTATATTATATAGGTGTATATGTCTATATAGTATATTATATGGGGTCGTAGGGTGTATAAAGTATATTATATGGGTGTATATAGGTGTATGGAGCTTATATAGTATATAGGTGTATATAGGGTGCATATAGTATATTATATTGGTGTATATAGGTCCATATAGTATATTATATGGGTGTATAGGGTGTATACAGTATATTATATAGGTGTATAGGGTGTATATAGTATATTATATTGGTGTATATAGGGTGTATATCGTATATTATATTGGCGTGTATATAGTATATTATATGGGTGTATATAGTATATGATATAGGTGTATAGGGTGAATATAGTATATTATATGGGTGCATGGGGTGTATATAGTATGTTATATGGGTGTATATACAGTAGGTGTATAAGGTGTATATAGGATATTATATGGGTGTATGTAGGTGTATGGGGTTTATATAGTATATTATATGGGTGTATGTATGTGTATATAGTATATTATATGGGTGTATGTAGGTGTATATATATAGCTGGTGTATACTACTCGCTGACAAATGTCTTCGGGTACCAATAATAATTGTAGTGAGGATGCCGGAGCCCCGCCCCTCCTTCCTATTGGCGGATATCAGTTATCTCTGTCCAGTCTCCGAGCTCCTATTGGTTCGGAAGGTGTCTTTCTCCTGTCCGGGTGCTCTGATTGGCGGGTCCCGGGTGTGGGGGGCGGAGCATGCAGCGCAGCCCGTCGGGCGCACGGTGACCCGGAGCGGGTGTGAGCCGGTGTCGGGAGGATGCTGAGCCGCCTAATGAGCGGGAGCAGCCGCAGCCTGGAGCCGCACTGCGTGTGCACCGTCAGGCTGCTGGACGACTCGGAGTATACGTGCAACGTGCAGGTGACGGGAGCACCGGGGAAAGGGGGACAGGGGGGCACCGACACCCGGGGGGGCAGTGGGGGGTGGGGGGTAATACTCGGGGGGCAGGGGGGGGTGATACCCGGGGGGGGGGGCAGGTGGGGGTGATACCCGGGGCAGGGGGTCCTAGCTGGAGACAGGGACACAGCAAATATGGGGGGAGAGGAACACAGAGGTGGCACAAAGGACAAAGGGGGGGGGGGGGGGGTGAGTCACATAGACTGTGACTATGAGGGACACAGGGGGGGGGAGTCACATAGACTGTGACTATGAGGGACACGGGGGGGGGGAGTCACATAGACTGTGACTATGAGGGACACAGGGGGGGGGGGAGTCACATAGACTGTGACTATGAGGGACACAGGGGGGGGGAGTCACATAGACTGTGACTATGAGGGACACAGGGGGGGGGAGTCACATAGACTGTGACTATGAGGGACACGGGGGGGGAGTCACATAGACTGTGACTATGAGGGACACAGGGGGGGGGGGAGTCACATAGACTGTGACTATGAGGGACACAGGGGGGTGTTACACAGTGAGAGGCAGTGACCCTGGTATTCTATATACATGCACCTAATACACTTACTGCTGTCACTTTGTGTGTTACACTAATACACATACTGCTGTCACTGTGTGTGCTACATTAATACACTTACTGCTGTCACTGTGTTACACTAATACACCTACTGCTATCACTGTGTGTGTTACACTAATACACTTACTGCTGTCACTGTGTTACACTAATACACCTACTGCTATCACTGTGTGTGTTACACTAATACACATACTGCTGTCACTGTGTGTGTTGCACTAATACACTTACTGCTATCACTGTGTGTGTTACACTAATACACATACTGCTGTCACTGTGTGTGTTACACTAATACACATACTGCTGTCACTGTGTGTGTTACACTAATACACATACTGCTGTCACTGTGTGTGTTACACTAATACACATACTGCTGTCACTGTGTGTGTTACACTAATACACATACGGCTGTCACTGTGTGTGCTACACTAATACACTTACTGCTGTCACTGTGTTACACTAATACACCTACTGCTATCACTGTGTGTGTTACACTAATACACTTACTGCTGTCACTGTGTTACACTAATACACATACTGCTGTCACTGTGTGTGTGCTACACTAATACACATACTGCTGTCACTGTGTGTGTTACACTAATACACTTACTGCTGTCACTGTGTGTGTGCTACACTAATACACATACTGCTGTCACTGTGTGTGCTACACTAATACACTTACTGCTGTCACTGGGTTACACTAATACACCTACTGCTATCACTGTGTGTGTTACACTAATACACATACTGCTGTCACTGTGTGTGTTACACTAATACACTTACGGCTGTCACTGTGTTACACTAATACACCTACTGCTATCACTGTGTGTGTTACACTAATACACTTACTGCTGTCCCTGTGTTACACTAATACACCTACTGCTATCACTGTGTGTGTTACACTAATACACATACTGCTGTCACTGTGTGTGTTACACTAATACACTTACTGCTGTCACTGTGTGTGTGCTACACTAATACACATACTGCTGTCACTGTGTGTGCTACACTAATACACTTACTGCTGTCACTGTGTTACACTAATACACCTACTGCTATCACTGTGTGTGTTACACTAATACACATACTGCTGTCACTGTGTGTGTTACACTAATACACTTACTGCTGTCACTGTGTGTGCTACACTAATACACTTACTGCTGTCACTGTGTTACACTAATACACTTACTGCTATCACTGTGTATGTTACACTAATACACTTACTGCTGTCACTGTCTGTGTTACACTAATACACCTACTGCGGTCACTGTGTGTGTTACACTAATACACATACTGCTATCACCGTGTGTGTTACACTAATACACATACTGCTATCACTGTGTGTGTTACACTAATACACCTACTGCGGTCACTGTGTGTGTTACACTAATACACCTACTGCGGTCACTGTGTGTGTTACACTAATACACCTACTGCTATCACTGTGTGTGTTACACTAATACACTTACTGCTGTCACTGTGTGTGTTACACTAATACACCTATTGCTGTCACTGTGTGTGTTACACTAATACACTTACTGCTATCACTGTGTGTGTTACACGAATACACCTACTGCGGTCACTGTGTGTTGCACTAATACACTTACTGCTATCACTGTGTTACACTAATACACTTACTGCTATCACCGTGTGTGTTACACTAATACACATACTGCTATCACTGTGTGTGTTACACTAATACACCTACTGCGGTCACTGTGTGTGTTACACTAATACACCTACTGCTATCACTGTGTGTGTTACACTAATACACTTACTGCTGTCACTGTATGTTACACTAATACACTTACTGCTGTCACTGTGTGTTACACTAATACACTTACTGCTGTCACTGTGTGTTACACTAATACACTTACTGCTGTCACTGTCTGTGTTACACTAATACACTTACTGCTATCACTGTGTGTGTTACACTAATAGACCTACTGCGGTCACTGTGTGTGTTACACTAATACACCTACTGCTATCACTGTGTGTGTTACACTAATACACTTACTGCTATCACTGTGTTACACTAATACACTTACTGCGGTCACTGTGTGTGTTACACTAATACACCTACTGCTATCACTGTGTATGTTACACTAATACACTTACTGCTGTCACTGTCTGTGTTACACTAATACACCTACTGCGGTCACTGTGTTTGTTACACTAATACACATACTGCTATCACTGTGTGTGTTACACTAATACACCTACTGCGGTCACTGTGTGTGTTACACTAATACACCTACTGCTATCACTGTGTGTGTTACACTAATTCACTTACTGCTGTCACTGTGTGTGTTACACTAATACACTTACTGCTGTCACTGTGTGTGTTACACTAATACACTTACTGCTGTCACTGTGTGTTACACTAATACACTTACTGCTGTCACTGTCTGTGTTACACTAATACACTTACTGCTGTCACTGTCTGTGTTACACTAATACACTTACTGCTATCACTGTGTGTGTTACACTAATACACTTACTGCTATCACTGTGTATGTTACACTAATACACTTACTGCTATCACTGTGTTACGCTAATACACTTACTGCTGTCACTGTGTGTGTTACACTAATACACTTACTGCTATCACTGTGTTACGCTAATACACTTACTGCTGTCACTGTGTGTGTTACACTAATACACTTACTGCTGTCACTGTGTGTTGCACTAATACACTTACTGCTATCACTGTGTGTGTTACACTAATACACTTGCTGCGGTCACTGTTTGTGTTACACTAATACACTTACTGCTGTCACTGTGTGTGTTACACTAATACACCTACTGCTATCACTGTGTGTTACGCGAAAACACTTAATGCTGTCAATGTGTGTGTTATACTAATACACTTACTGCTATCACTGTGTGTTACACTAATACACTTACTGCGGCCACTGTGTGTGTTACACTAATACACATACTGCTATCACTGTGTGTGTTACACTAATACACCTATTGCGGTCACTGTGTGTGTTACACTAATACACCTACTGCGGTCACTGTGTGTGTTACACTAATACACCTACTGCTGTCACTGTCTGTGTTACACTAATACACTTACTGCTATCACTGTGTGTGTTACACTAATACACCTACTGCTGTCACTGTGTGTGTTACACTAATACACCTACTGCGGTCACTGTGTGTGTTACACTAATACACCTACTGCTATCACTGTGTGTGTTACACTAATACACTTACTGCGGCCACTGTGTGTGTTACACTAATACACATACTGCTATCACTGTGTGTGTTACACTAATACACCTATTGCGGTCACTGTGTGTGTTACACTAATACACCTACTGCGGTCACTGTGTGTGTTACACTAATACACCTACTGCTGTCACTGTCTGTGTTACACTAATACACTTACTGCTATCACTGTGTGTGTTACACTAATACACCTACTGCTGTCACTGTGTGTGTTACACTAATACACCTACTGCGGTCACTGTGTGTGTTACACTAATACACCTACTGCTATCACTGTGTGTGTTACACTAATACACCTACTGCTATCACTTTGTGTGTTACACTAATACACTTACTGCTGTCACTGTGTGTTACACTAATACACTTACTGCTGTCACTGTGTGTTACACTAATACACTTACTGCTGTCACTGTGTGTTACACTAATACACCTACTGCTATCACTGTGTGTGTTACATTAATACACCTACTGCTATCAGTCACTGTGTGTGTTAAGCTTACACACATACTGCTATACACTAATACACCTACTGCTATCACTGTGTGTTACACTAATACACTTACTGCGGTCACTGTGTGTGTTACACTAATACACTTACTGCTGTCACTGTGTGTTACACTAATACACTTACTGCTGTCACTGTGTGTGTTACACTAATACACCTACTGCTATCACGGTGTGTGTTACATTAATACACCTACTGCTATCAGTCACTGTGTGTGTTACACTAATACACCTACTGCTATACACTAATACACCTACTGCTATCACTGTGTGTGTTACGCGAATACACTTACTGCTGTCAATGTGTGTGTTATACTAATACACTTACTGCTGTCACTGTGTGTTACATGAATGCACTTACTGCTATAACTGTGTGTGTTACACTAATGCACTTACTGCTATAACTGTGTGTGTTATACCTAATGCACGTACACTTACTATTATCACTGAGTGTTACTCCTAATACACGTACACTTACTGCTATCTGTGTGTGTTACACGAAAGCACTTACACTTACTGCTGTCACTGTGTGTGTTACACGAATGCACTTACACTTACTGCTATCACTGTGTGTGTTACACTAATGCACTTTCACTTACTGCTATCACTGTGTGTTATACTAATGCACTTTCACTTACTGCTATCACTGTGTGTTACACGAAAGCACTTACTGCTGTCACTGTGTGTGTTACACGAATGCACTTACACTTACTGCTATCACTGTGTGTGTTACACTAATGCACTTTCACTTACGGCTATCACTGTGTGTTATACTAATGCACTTTCACTTACTGCTATTACTGTGTGTTACACTAATGCACTTACACTTACTGCTATCACTGTGTGTTACACTAATGCACTTTCACTTACTGCTATCACTGTGTGTTACACTAATGCACTTTCACTTACTGCGATCACTGTGTGTGTTACACTAATGCACTTTCACTTACTGCTATCACTGTGTGTTACACTAATGCACTTTCACTTACTGCTATCACTGTGTGTGTTACACTAATGCACTTTCACTTACTGCTATCACTGTGTGTGTTACACTAATGCACTTTCACTTACTGCTATCACTGTGTGTGTTACACTAATGCACTTTCACTTACTGCACTGTCGGGGGGATATTCTGTCTGAGTTTTAATCATTACATGCTGCTGCGTCTGTGTAAATTAGATAGTGAGTTCTGGGGTCGGAAGCTGCTCGTATCCTCGCGGGAGGGACACATAATGAGAATTCTTGGAAGTACACATGGTGATAGAAACTTTTAGAGGAGGGACACAATGACAGAGCATTTTCAAAAACTAGACATTTTAGTGACTCATGTCACTTTTCTACTCGTCTTAAACCTTAAGGAGGTCACAGTATGTGACAGACGTCAGGACAGCACACAGGGAGTCTGGTGACAGCTTCTGACAGCTTCGTTCTGTCATCAGGGGCCAGGAACGCAGCAACGTAACCCTTTCCCTGCCAGGCGCACACTCAGAGCTCACACACACAGCGCTGGGGAGGAGAGATGAGTGAGGTATGGGAGGGAGAGATGAGTGAGGTATGGGGGGGGTAGAGAGATGAGTGAGGGTATGGGAGAGAGAGATGAGTGAGGGTATGGGAGGGAGAGATGAGTGAGGGTATGGGGGAGAGATGAGTGAGTTATGGGGGAGAGATGAGTGAGGTATGGGGGGGAGAGAGATGATTGAGGTATGGGGGAGAGATGAGTGAGGTATGGGGGGAGAGATGAGTGAGGTATGGGGGAGAGAGATGAGGGAGGTATGGGGGAGAGAGATGAGTGAGGTATGGGGGAGAGAGATGAGTGAGGTATGGGGGAGAGAGATGAGTGAGGTATGGGGGGGGGAGATGAGTGAGGTATGGGGGAGAGAGATGAGTGAGGTATGGGGGAGAGAGATGAGTGAGGTATGGAGGAGAGAGATGAGTGAGGTATGGGGGGGGGGGATGAGTGAGGTATGGGGGGAGAGAGATGAGTGAGGTATGGGGGAGAGAGATGAGTGAGGTATAGGAGAGGACACAGACAGAGAGCGTTGGGGAGATAACAGCTTCTATATCCTGGCTCTAAATTCTTTATTTTTGTCTCCCTCTCCAATCCCCCTGATTCCACCCCTCTCTCTGTTTCCCCTTTCACTTTGCCCCCCCCTCTCTCTCTCTGTTTCCCCTCTCACTTTGCCCCCCATCTCTCTCTGTTTCCCCTCTCACTTTGCCCCCTCTCTCTCCGTCTCCCCTCTCACTTTGCCCCTCTCTCTCTATTTCCCCCTCACTTTCCCCCCTCTCTCTTTGTCTCCCTCTTTTCACTGTCCCATCCCTCTCTATTTGTCTCTACCCCTCTACTCTTTCTGTCTCTTCTCTCCCTTTCTCAGGCTCCCAGTCTCTCCTTGTCTCCCCCTTTTCTGTTAATTCACTCCCCTCTCTCTTTCTCTCCCTTCTCTGGCTTTGCCGACCCCCCCCCCCTACCCTGGAATTGGGGACGTGTGGTGGATTTCTGGGAGGGGAGGGGGGTGTTAATTAGAAGTGAAGTTGAGCTCTGTTTGTTCGTCATCACAAGAATTAATCAGGATAAAATTAGAATTCTATTAAGAGCCATCATGAGGGAAGGAGGGGCTGCTATTCATGGAGATTATCCTTGTGAGAAGGGGTTAAGTTTAGTTTTGCAGGGCTCTAGCAAGGAACGGGTTAAGTGACATTCAGTCCTCTCTCTGTCCTCTTTTGTGCAAACTTCCACCTTCTCTCCCTCGCTCTCCCTCCTTCCCTCTCCCTCCCTCTCCCTCTCTCTCCCTCTCTCCCTCCTTTTTCTGTCTCTTTCTTTCTCCCTTCTTTTCTGTTTCCTTCTCTCTCTGTCCTCTTTTTGCTGTCCCTCCTATCTTCTCTCTATCTTCCTCCCCTTTTCTGCTTCCTGTCTGGGTTCTCTCTGTCCTCCATTTCTCTATCCCTTCCTCTCTTATCTCTTGCCATTTCTTTCCCTCTCTCTCGCTCCCTTTCTATCTCTCTCTCTCTTCCTCCCCCTCTCTCTCTTCCAGTCGGGGCGGTGTGTCATTTATCATGCTCTGTGTTGCAGAGAGATGCTAAGGGTCAGTACCTGTTTGACCTTCTGTGTCACCACCTGAACCTGCTGGAGAAAGATTACTTTGGAATCCGCTATGTGGATCCCGAAAAACAGAGAGTGAGTGTGACAGTGTACCGTATATAGGACAGCGTGTATGTAACAGTGAATGTGACAGTGAGTGTAACATTGTCCATGGGAGAGTTGTATAGTTGCTGAGGTTGAAAAAAGACATACAGCATGTCCATTGGGTTCAACCTATGCTACATTTAGAGGACAGATACATATCCTCTATTTGTATTTACAGTATATGGATCCAGGAGGCAGACAAAAACACCCGGTGAAACATCATCCAATGATGTCTCATAAGGGGAAAAATAAATTCCTTCCTGACTCTAGTAATGCAATCAGATTTCTCCCTGGATCAACATCCTTCCCATGTTTACTTATTTGGTATATCCCTGTATACCTTTCCTTTAGAAAACTGTCTAACCTTTTCTTAAAAATATCTATTGTATCTGCCATCACAGCCTAATATATTCACACTCTTTGCAGCTACTGCCTGACATTGAGCACTGTTCTAAGCCTGCTGTCTACAGGCACTCCTAAACCCTTCGCCATCAAGGATTGACCTAATGTTGTCCCATTTAATTTGTAATTAGCCTGTTTATTCCCAAATGCATAACCATGCATGTATCTGTATTAAAGCTGCAGTTAAGTCTTTTTTTTTTTTTAATTAATTTTTTTACTTCAATAGTTTTATGTGGGCAATCTCTACTTACCTATAGAACTGTATAGCTGCCGGTCAATTTCGTTCTCCATATATTGATCGACGAAATTTGGTGACATCATTAGTGAAGGGATATGTTTTTCTTCTGCTTCTGTCACTCAGTGGAAGCTCATGAATATTCATGAGCACTCCTGCACTGACATGTGCTAGAGGGAGGGCAGGGCTGACAAAGGGATGTGCCAGGGCTTGTGACAGGACATGAAGGGGCAGTGCCTTAGCAAATGGCTGTTAAAATAGAATACAAGAAAATTGGTCTTTCAAAGTTGTTTTTTTAAAAACAGAAAATGCTAAAAGTATTTTTTCTTACTACAGAACTGATTTATTAAAAAAAACACATGCAGGATATTGACTGAACTGCAGCTTTAAACATCATCTGCCATTTACCTGCCCATGTTCCCAGTTTATCCAAGTCCTTCTGGAGAGAAATGACACCCTGCTCTGATTCTACTACCTTCCAGAATTTAATGTCATCAAAGATGGAGACTTTGCTCTCTATGCCCACCTCAAGGTCATTAATAAACAAACTAAAAAGCAGTAGCCCCAGTGCCAAACATTGAGGTACTCCACTCACAATTTTAGCCTGAAAAGGTTCGATTTATGATAACTCTCTGTTGTTTATGCTTCAGACAGTTTTCAATCCAGGTAGAAGTTTTTTTTTACCCAGACCAATTTCCTTTATTTTGTACACTAACCTCTTGGGTGGCACTGTATCAAAAGCCTTTGCAAAATCATAGTAGACCACATCAACTACATTGCCCTGGTCTAAATTCCTACTTACCTCCTGAACTATTAAGGTTAGTTTGGCACAACCTATCCTTAAAAAAATCCATGCTGACTATTACTAATGTTGTTATCCATTAGGAATATTATCCCATACTAAACCTTCAAGTAGCTTCCCCACTATTGAAGTCAGGCTTACAGGGCTGTAATTCCCCAGTTGTGATCTAGCTCCCTTTTTAAATATAGGCGCAACTTCTGCTTTACGCCAATCTTGTGGTACTGAGCCTGTGGAAATGGAGTCCTTAAAATATTGAATATAATGGTTTGGCTATTACTCAATTTAGCTCCGTAAGAGCCCTTGGGTGCATGCTATCGTGGCTCGGCGCTTTATTTAACTTCATTTTATGAAACCACCTATGCACTTCGTCCTCAGTTAACACATGTTAGTTAATATTGAGGTTGTGGCTACCTCCTGTTGCAACATTTTTGCAATTGACTCCTCCCTGGTAAATACAGATGAAAACAAATGTATTTAATATATCCACCTTCTCCACTAATCTGCCTGCCCATCTCACACTGAAAGCGTTTTATATTCCCTGTTCTAATCTTTTTGTTATTAAGGAACTTGAATCATTTTTTTGTGTTGATCTTACTTTCCATCTTGGTTTCGTGTTGAATTTTTGCTCATTTGATTTGCCCTTTTGCAACTTTTGTTACATTCCTTATAATTCTGATACGCTGTCTCCGTCCCTTCTGACTTTAAGACTGTAAACGCCTTCCTCTTCCCTTCCATTTCCTCCCCTACCTGTTTATTTAGCCGCACTGGGTTTCACTTCTTTTATATACATTACCCGAGGGCATACACTGATAAGTGTGCTTATCTAGAGCGCTGCTTGAAAGACTGCCCATTCTGTATTTTTTTCCTGCAAGAACTTCATCCCAATTTATTCCTTGTAGGCTCTTCCTTTAGTTTAGTATAATCTGCCTTTCTAAAAATGAAGAGACATTGTTGATCCTATATAATCTGTTTTGTGATTTATTTCAAAGGAGACCATGTTATGATCACTGTTTGCCAAATGATCCCTGACTAGAAAATGTGTTATAACTCCTCTATTGTTTCATATGACTAAAATCCAGAAATGTCCAGATAATCAAAATCATCCCATATTAAAACATGACCCAGTTTTGCTGGCTTCTCCATTTTCAAAAGTAATTTGGCGTCCTCAATCTCACAGATATTTGGTGGTTTATAGCATATCCCTACAAACATTTTCTTTGTACTTTAACCTCCACAAAGTCTCTACATTTTCATCAGTCCCTTAATAAACATTTTCCCTTATAATAAGTTTTAAACATATAAACATACCCCACCACCTCTTCTATTTGCTTGATCCCTCCAATAAAGGGAATAACCCTCTAAATGAACTGCCCGGTCCTGAGTTTCACCCCACCTTGTCTCAGTAATGCCCTCTGCTATCATGCTGGGATCCTTTCTCCCCCATTGTATCTGCCAGGCTTCTTGCATTAGCAAGCATGCATTTAAGGGTGTTACCGCTCTGTGCTATTGTTAGCTTATCTTCTCCTACCTTTCTGAACCTCATTGAATGTAGTCTTTAGGAGTTTACTAGTATTATTTGTATTTAATGTGTGTCACCCTCCCGCTTGCCCGTCTCCCACTTCCTCCCACTCTACCTCCATAAGGCTAAGGCCCCGCTCCCTCAGTCAGCGCGCCCGCACTGCAGACAGGCGGGGCGCTGACAGACACAGATCGCGATACGCGGTCTGTAGGGAGCTGGGAGCCGGAGCGGGAGGGGGGCGGGAGTGGGAGGGAGGGGGGCGGGCTCTGATCGTGGTGCCATCCACCCCCCCACACACATACATATACACATACACACACACACACATACATATACACACACACACTTTAATAACACGCAGCTCCATCCCTGCTCCCCGCCCAAGGTGCCCCCCACCTAGCTCCTTCCCCCCCTCCTCCCCATTGGCTGACTCACGTACCACGTGACGCGCCAACGCCGAAATTCACAAGATTCTTGCAGCATCGGCTGGCTGACGCGTCACAGTACGTAGTCAGCCCTGTCGGAAGGAGGCAGCGGGGGCAGGGACCACTCGGGCAAGGGTCTGGTGGTTCGCGGCCGCGCGCCCCGCCGGCCGCAGCGGGTTCGCAGCCTAACCCCTAGCTATTTCCCCATTCCTATGTTTTCCATCTAGTCCATTACCTTTTGCTTGTGCCTCCCCCCCCTCTCCCATCTAGTTTAAAATCTCCAACATTTTTAACATCCTCCCCCTAGCCCAGCAGATGCCTCTTCCTTGAGGTGCAATCCATCCCTACTATAAAGATAGCACATATGTGAGGACTCCCACTGCTCCAGAAGCCCAAACGCCTCCTACCTACCCCACTTTCCTAGCCATGCATTAACCTCCCTAATCTCCTCCTGCCTCCCCGGGGTAGCGCATGGCACTAGTAGTATTTCCGAAAATACTACCTTGGAGGTCCTTGCCGTAAGCTGGTGGCCTAGATCCCTGAAATGTTTTTAGGACCCTCCATCTTCTTGTAACTTTGTCATGGTGCCAATGTGTACCAAGACCGCCGGGTAATTCCCTGCCCCTCCCAACAAGTTGTGTACCCAACCCGCAATGTGCCGAACCCGAGCAACAAACTGTTTGGTTCATGCAGTCACTCAGCGTATGAATGAAAGTGAGTGCAGTGCTTATATGCGACAGTGTATATGTTACATAATGAGCCAGTGTACATGACAACGTGTGACGGTGTACATGTGA
Organism: Ascaphus truei; assembly: GCF_040206685.1. Taxonomy (NCBI): domain Eukaryota; kingdom Metazoa; phylum Chordata; class Amphibia; order Anura; family Ascaphidae; genus Ascaphus; species Ascaphus truei. Next base: position 37,194 of record NW_027454436.1, on the reverse strand, counting down.
CAATGTGTTACGGTGTATGTGACAGCATGTTACAATATATATGTAACAACGTGAGACAATGTGGACATGACAGCATAAGGCTGCGCTTATACAGACTGATGACGTCACCCATCGCCGTCGCCATTGCGAAAGTTGTAATTTACATTTTAGAGTCGTCGCTGGCTACAAGGCCAGTGACATCAGCAAGGGGGAAGGCGGAGGGACGGAGAAGCTCTCTGATTGGCTTATAGCCAGTCACATGTGGAGACCGTCTCTCCAAAATTCAAATTCTACTGACTACCAGATTTTTGGTAGCGCCGTCGCGCCGTTGCGTCCACCATAAGCGCCGACGATGGCGACAATGCATTTATTTTGACGCGATGTCGCTGTTGCCGTCACCAGCAATATAAGCGCAGCCTAAGTCAGTGTATATGTGACAATATGTGGGTCAGAGTTCAGAGGTCAAAGTACAGAGTTGTCTGTTTAACTGTCCCTCTTTTTTGCAGCACTGGTTGGAATTTTCAAAGGGCATCGTCAAACAAACAAGAGGTATGTGTGAGTGTGTGTGGGTGTGTGTATTGTGTGTTAGTATCTGTGTGTTCATGCTTGTGAGTGTATCTGTATATAGGGTTTCCAGGTGTCCAGTATTGAACCGGACTGGCCTGTATTTGGGCACTCTGTCCAGTAAAACATTCAAGAGAATACTGGACATGTATGTGTCCGGTATTACGTCTCTGGACATGTATGTGTCCGGTATTACGTCTCTGGACATGTATGTGTCCGGTATTACCTCTCTGGACATGTATGTGTCCGGTATTACGTCTCTGGACATAGTGACCTGACCGGTTTGGGGGGCCGCGGGATTTCCCCGAGCAGGGAGGGAGCAGGGCTGCTGCTAGGAGGCAGGGCAGTTTTCTTCATCCTGATTGGCTGCATTACCCAGCAGCAACCAATCAGGACGAGGTGTGAGGAGCCTGCGGGTGGGGCCAAGGAGAGGAGGAAACAGCATGGAGCGGATGGAGGTGTGCGTGTGTCGAGTTTGTGTGTTGAGTGCATCGCACCTTTCACCATTGTTTTGGAGAAGCTGTCTGGCAACCTTATGTGTATAGGTTGTTGCATATGTGTCTAAAGTCCCTGTGAATCAGTGCTGTGTGTATGTATGTATGTAAAACAAACAATAAAAGTAGCGCATGGAGGGACACTATTAGTAACAATAATGTGATACTTTATATAAAAAATACACTTCACAACACTTACATAAAAATGTATGTTCCAAACGTCCTAACAGGACTCAGTTGTTCCACTGGACCTCGGTTCTATCCGATCTTTATCAGCACTCTCAACCGCTCAGGGGGCAGAGCACAAGGAGGGGGACACAGTGTGCTGTGTATATATGTGTGCTGTGTGTATGTGTATACAGTGTGCTGTGTGTATGTGTATACAGTGTGCTGTGTGTATGTGTATACAGTGTGCTGTGTGTATGTGTATACAGTGTGCTGTGTGTATGTGTATACAGTGTGCTGTGTGTATGTGTATACAGTGTGCTGTGTATATGTATACATTGTGCTGTGTATATATGTATACAGTGTGCTGTGTGTATGTGTATACAGTGTGCTGTGTGTGTGTGTGTATACAGTGTGCTGTGTATATATGTATACAGTGTGCTGTGTATATGTGTATACAGTGTGCTGTGTGTATATGCATACAGTGTGCATTGTGTATATGTATACATTGTGTTGTGTATATGTATACAGTGTGCTGTGTGTATGTGTATACAGTGTGCTGTGTATATGTGTATACAGTGTGCTGTGTATATATGTATACAGTGTGCTGTGTGTATGTGTATACAGTGTGCTGTGTATATATGCATACAGTGTGCTGTGTATATATGTATACAGTGTGCTGTGTGTATGTGTATACAGTGTGCTGTGTATATATGTATACAGTGTGCTGTGTGTATGTGTATACAGTGTGCTGTGTGTATGTGTATAGTGTGCTGTGTGTATATGCATACAGTGTGCATTGTGTATATGTATACATTGTGCTGTGTATATATGTATACAGTGTGCTGTGTGTATGTGTATACAGTGTGCTGTGTGTATATGCATACAGTGTGCATTGTGTATATGTATACATTGTGTTGTGTATATATGTATACAGTGTGCTGTGTGTATGTGTATACAGTGTGCTGTGTGTATGTGTATACAGTGTGCTGTGTATATATGTATACAGTGTGCTGTGTGTATGTGTATACAGTGTGCTGTGTGTATGTGTATACAGTGTGCTGTGTATATATGCATACAGTGTGCTGTGTATATATGTATACAGTGTGCTGTGTGTATGTGTATACAGTGTGCTGTGTGTATGTGTATACAGTGTGCTGTGTATATATGCATACAGTGTGCATTGTGTATATGTATACATTGTGCTGTGTATATATGTATACAGTGTGCTGTGTGTATGTGTATACAGTGTGCTGTGTGTATGTGTATACATTGTGCTGTGTATATATGTATACAGTGTGCTGTGTATATATGTATACAGTGTGCTGTGTGTATGTGTATACAGTGTGCTGTGTGTATGTGTATACAGTGTGCTGTGTATATATGTATACAGTGTGCTGTGTGTATGTGTATACAGTGTGCTGTGTATATATGTATACAGTATGCTGTGTGTATGTGTATACAGTGTGCTGTGTATATATGTACACTGTGTTGTGAATATATGTGTATACAGTATGTTGTGTGTGTATATGTATACTGTGCTGTGTATATATGTGTATACAGTGTGCTGTGTGTATATGTATACTGTGCTGTGTGTATATATGTGTATACAGTGTGCTGTGTGTATATGTATACTGTGCTGTGTATATATGTGTATACAGTGTGCTGTGTGTATATGTATACTGTGCTGTGTATATGTGTGTATACAGTGTGCTGTGTGTATATGTATACTGTGCTGTGTATACAGTGTGCTGTGTGTATATGTATACAGTGTGCTGTGTGTATATGTATACTGTGCTGTGTATATGTGTGTATACAGTGTGCTGTGTGTATATGTATACTGTGCTGTGTATACAGTGTGCTGTGTGTATATGTATACAGTGTGCTGTGTGTATATGTATACTGTGCTGTGTATATGTGTGTATACAGTGTGCTGTGTGTATATGTATACTGTGCTGTGTATACAGTGTGCTGTGTGTATATGTATACAGTGTGCTGTGTGTATATGTATACTGTGCTGTGTATATTTGTGTATACAGTGTGCTGTGTGTATATGTATACTGTGCTGTGAGTGTCCCCATGATTCCGTGCTGTCCGCCCCCAGCTCGCCCCCCGTTGATCCTCTGCTTCCGAGTGAAGTTTTATCCCCCCGATCCTGCAGCTCTGAAGGAGGAAATCACAAGGTGAGTCACAGGGAGTCACAGCGAAAACAGGGGGTCACAGCGCACACAGGGAGTCACAGCGCACACAGGGAGTCACAGGGAGTTACAGCGAAAACAGGGGGTCACAGCGCACACAGGGAGTCACAGGGAGTCACAGCGATCACAGGGGGTCACAGCGCACATAGGGGGTCACAGGGAGTCACAGCGCACACAGGGAGTCACAGGGGGTCACAGCGCACACAGGGAGTCACAGCACACACAGGGAGTCACAGCGAACACAGGGGGTCACAGCGCACACAGGGAGTCACAGGGAGTCACAGCGAACACAGGGGGTCACAGCGCACACAGGGAGTCACAGCGAACACAGGGGGTCACAGCACACACAGGGAGTCACAGGGAGTCACAGCGAACACAGGGGGTCACAGCGCACACAGGGGGTCACAGCGCACAGAGGGAGTCACAGGGAGTCACAGCGAACACAGGGGGTCACAGCGCACACAGGGGGTCACAGCGAACACAGGGAGTCACAGCGAAAACAGGGGGTCACAGCACACACAGGGAGTCAGAGGGAGTCACAGCGAACACAGGGGGTCACAGTGCACACAGGGAGTCACAGCGAACACAGGGGGTCACAGCACACACAGGGAGTCACAGGGAGTCACAGCGAACACAGGGGGTCACAGCGCACACAGGGAGTCACAGGGGGTCACAGCGCACACAGGGAGTCACAGCACACACAGGGAGTCACAGCACACACAGGGAGTCACAGCGCACACAGGGAGTCACAGGGAGTCACAGCGAACACAGGGGGTCACAGCGCACACAGGGAGTCACAGCAAACACAGGGGGTCACAGCACACACAGGGAGTCACAGCGAACACAGGGGGTCACAGCGCACACAGGGAGTCACAGGGAGTCACAGCGAACACATTGGGTCACAGCGCACACAGGGAGTCACAGCACACACAGGGAGTCACAGGGAGTCACAGCGAACACATTGGGTCACAGCGCACACAGGGAGTCACAGCACACACAGGGAGTCACAGCGAACACGGGGTCACAGCGCACACAGGGAGTCACAGCACACACAGGGAGTCACAGGGAGTCACAGCGAACACAGGGTGTCACAGCGCACACAGGGAGTCACAGGGAGTCACAGCGAACACAGGGGGTCACAGCGCACACAGGGAGTCACAGCGAACACAGGGGGTCACAGCACACACAGGGAGTCACAGGGAGTCACAGCGAACACAGGGGGTCACGGCGCACACAGGGAGTCACAGGGGGTCACAGCGAACACAGGGGGTCACAGCGCACACAGGGGGTCACAGCGAACACAGGGAGTCACAGCGAAAACAGGGGGTCACAGCGCACACAGGGAGTCACAGGGAGTCACAGCGAACACAGGGGGTCACGGCGCACACAGGGAGTCACAGGGAGTCACAGCGAACACAGGGGGTCACGGCGCACACAGGGAGTCACAGGGAGTCACAGCGAACACAGGGGGTCACAGCGCACACAGGGGGTCACAGCGAACACAGGGAGTCACAGCGAAAACAGGGGGTCACAGCGCACACAGGGAGTCACAGGGAGTCACAGCGAACACAGGGAGTCACAGGGAGTCACAGCGAACACAGGGGGTCATGGCGCACACAGGGAGTCACAGGGAGTCACAGCGAACACAGGGGGTCACAGCGCACACAGGGGGTCACAGCGAACACAGGGAGTCACAGCGAAAACAGGGGGTCACAGCGCACACAGGGAGTCACAGGGAGTCACAGCGAACACAGGGAGTCACAGCGAACACGGGGTCACAGCACACACAGGGGGTCACAGCGCACACAGGGGGTCACAGGGAGTCACAGCGAACACAGGGAGTCACAGCGAACACAGGGGGTCACAGCACACACAGGGAGTCACAGCGCACACAGGGTGTCACTGGGAGTCACAGGGAGTCACAGCGCACACAGGGAGTCACAGCGCACACAGGGAGTCACAGCGCACACAGGAAGTCACAGCGCACACAAGGAGTCACAGGGAGTCACAGCGCACACAGGGGGTCACAGGGAGTCACAGCACACACAGGGAGTCACGGAGTCGCAGCGAATACAGGGGGTCACAGCGCACACAGGGGGTCACAGCGCACATGGAGTCACAGGGAGTCACAGCGCACACAGAGAGTCACAGCGCACACATGGAGTCACAGGGAGTCACAGCGCACACAGGGGGTCACAGGGAGTCACAGCACACACAGGGAGTCACAGGGAGTCACAGCGAACACAGGGGGTCACAGCACACATAGGGGGTCACAGCGCACACAGGGAGTCACAGGGAGTCACAGCGCACACAGGGAGTCACAGCGCACACAGGGAGTCACAGCGCACACAGGGGGTCACTGGGAGTCACAGCGCACACAGGGAGTCACAGCGCACACAGGGAGTCACAGCGCACACAGGGAGTCACAGCGCACACAGGGAGTCACAGCGCACACAGGGAGTCACAGCGCACACAGGGAGTCACAGCGCACACAGGGGGTCACTGGGAGTCACAGCGCACACAGGGGGTCACAGGGAGTCACAGGGAGTCACAGCGCACACAGGGAGTCACAGCGCACACAGGGAGTCACAGCGCACACAGGGAGTCACAGCGCACACAGGGAGTCACAGCGCACACAGGGGGTCACAGCGCACACAGGGGGTCACTGGGAGTCACAGCGCACACAGGGGGTCACAGGGAGTCACAGGGGGTCACAGCGCACACAGTGAGTCACAGCGCACACAGTGAGTCACAGCGCACACAGGGAGTCACAGCCCACACAGGGAGTCACTGGGAGTCACAGCGCACACAGGGGGTCACAGGGAGTCACAGGGAGTCACAGCGCACACAGGGAGTCACAGCGCACACAGGGAGTCACAGCGCACACAGGGAGTCACAGCGCACACAGGGAGTCACAGCGCACACAGGGAGTCACAGCGCACACAGGGGGTCACAGCGCACACAGGGGGTCACTGGGAGTCACAGCGCACACAGGGGGTCACTGGGAGTCACAGCGCACACAGGGGGTCACTGGGAGTCACAGCGCACACAGGGGGTCACCGGGAGTCACAGGGAGTCACAGCGCACACAGGGAGTCACAGCACACACAGGGGGTCACTGGGAGTCACAGGGAGTCACAGCGCACACAGGGAGTCACAGCACACACAGGGGGTCACTGGGAGTGACAACTCACACACGGAGTCACAGCGCACACAGGGAGTCACAACTCACACGGGTCCCTGGGCACATGGAGAGTCCCAGGGCAGAGGGGGAGTCCCAGGGCAGACGGGGAGTCCCAGGGCAGAGGGGGAGTCCCAGGGCAGAGGGGGAGTCCCAGGGCAGAGGGGGAGTCCCAGGGCAGAGGGGGAGTCCCAGGGCAGAGGGGGAGTCCCAGGGCAGAGGGGGAGTCCCAGGGCAGAGGGGGAGCCCCAGGCCAGGGCAGAGGGGGAGCCCCAGGGCAGAGGGGGAGTCCCAGGGCACACAGGGAGTCCCAGGGAACACGGGGAGTCCCAGGGCAGAGGGGGAGTCCCAGGGCAGAGGGGGAGTCCCAGGGCAGAGGGGGAGTCCCAGGGCAGAGGGGGAGTCCCAGGGCAGAGGGGGAGTCCCAGGGCAGAGGGGGAGACCCAGGGCAGAGGGGGAGTCCCAGGGCAGAGGGGGAGTCCCAGGGCACACGGAGAGTCCCAGGGCACAGGGGGAGTCCCAGGGCAGAGGGGGAGTCCCAGGGCAGAGGGGGAGTCCCAGGGCAGAGGGGGAGTCCCAGGGCAGAGGGGGAGTCCCAGGGCAGACGGGGAGTCCCAGGGCAGACGGAGAGTCCCAGGGCAGACGGGAAGTCCCAGGGCACACGGAGAGTCCCAGGGCACACGGAGAGTCCCAGGGCACACGGGCGGTCACGGCACCAACGGAGCTCAGTGCCAGGACGTGATCGTGACGTGTCTTCCTGCAGGTATCTGGTTTTCCTGCAGGTGAAGAGGGATCTGTACCATGGCCGGCTGCTCTGTAAGACCTCTGATGCCGCCCTGCTGGCAGCTTATATACTGCAGGGTATGTACTCCATACTACCCTCACTCCTACATCTGTTCTTCTCTCCATCCACCTATTGCCCCCCCATACTGCTTCACATACTGCTCCCACCTCAACAATGTGGCCCACTTTCTGCCCCTCACGTCCATCTCCTGCCCCCCCGGCTCCCTATCCTGCTCTCCTGGTTACTTCCCTCGCCCCTCTTGGTAAATCTCCTGCCCCATACGATTCATCTCTCTTACAGCTGAGATTGGTGACTATGACCCAGGAAAGCACCCTGAGGGTTATAGCTCCAAGTTCCAATTCCTCCCAAAACACTCGGAGAAGCTAGAGCGCCGGATCGCCGAGATTCACCGGAACGAGCTCAGGTAGGGAGGGAGGGGGAGGGGGGGGGGGGAAGAGAGAATGGGAGGGGGGGGAAGAGAGGGAGAGGGGGAAGGAAGAGGGGGAGAGGGAGAGGGGGGAAATGGGACAGGAAGAGGGGGGAAGGAAGAGAGTGAGGGAGGGAGGGAGGGAGGGAGGGGGGAAGGAAGAGAGTGAGGGGAGGGAGGGAGGGAGGGGGGAAGGAAGAGAGGGATGGGGGAAGGAAGAGAGGGATGGGGGAAGGAAGAGAGGGATAGGGGAAGGAAGAGAGGGATGGGGGAAGGAAGAGAGGGATAGGGGGAAGGAGGAGAGGGATAGGGGGAAGGAAGAGAGGGATGGGGAAGGAAGAGAGGGATAGGGGGAAGGAAGAGAGGATGGGGGAAGGAAGAGAGGATGGGGGAAGGAACAGAAGGATGGGGAAGGAAGAGAAGGAGGGGGAAGGAAGAGGAGGAGGGGGGGAGGAAGAGAGGGATATGGGGAAGGAAGAGAAGGAGAGGGAAGGAAGAGAAGGAGGGGGAAGGAAGAGAGGGATAGGGGAAGGAAACAGGGATGGGGGGAAAGGAAGAGAGGGGTGGGGGGAAATGAAGAGATTGAGGGGGGAGGAAGAGAGGGAGAGGAGCTACTAGAATAGGTCTCTGTATCTCTCTCTCTGTATCTCTCTCTCTGTATCTCTCTCTCTCTGTATCTCTGAATCTCTCTGTGTATCTCTCTCTGTATCTCTCTCTCTGTATCTCTCTCTTCTCTGTATCTCTCTCTCTGTATCTCTGTATCTCTCTCTGTATCTCTCTCTCTGTATCTCTCTGATCTCTGTATCTCTGTATCTCTCTCTCTCTGTATCTCTCTCTCTGTATCTCTGTCTCTCTGTATCTCTCTCTGTATCTCTGTCTCTCTCTCTCTGTATCTCTCTCTCTCTCTCTGTATCTCTGTATCTCTCTCTCTGTATCTCTGTATCTCTCTCTCTGTATCTCTCTCTCTGTATCTCTCTCTGTATCTCTCTCTCTGTATCTCTGTATCTCTCTCTCTGTATCTCTGTACCTCTCTCTCTGTATCTCTATCTCTGTATTTCTCTCTGTATCTTGCTCTCTGTATCTCTCTCTCTCTCTGTATCTCTCTCTCTGTATCTCTCTCTCTGTATCTCTCTCGCTGTATCTCTCTCGCTGTATCTCTCTCGCTGTATCTCTCTCTCTCTGTATCTCTCTCTCTCTGTATCTCTCTCTCTGTATCTCTCTCTGTATCTCTCTCTCTGTATCTCTGTATCTCTCTCTCTGTATCTCTATACCTCTCTCTCTGTATCTCTCTCTCTCTCTGTCTCTCTCTCTGTATCTCTCTCTCTCTGTCTCTCTCTCTGTATCTCTCTCTCTCTGTATCTCTCTCTGTATCTCTCTCTCTGTATCTCTCTCTCTGTATCTCTCTCTGTATCTCTCTCTCTGTATCTCTGTATCTCTCTCTCTGTATCTCTGTACCTCTCTCTCTGTATCTCTATCTCTGTATTTCTCTCTGTATCTTGCTCTCTGTATCTCTCTCTCTCTCTGTATCTCTCTCTCTGTATCTCTCTCTGTATCTCTCTCGCTGTATCTCTCTCGCTGTATCTCTCTCGCTGTATCTCTCTCTCTCTGTATCTCTCTCTCTCTGTATCTCTCTCTCTGTATCTCTCTCTGTATCTCTCTCTCTGTATCTCTGTATCTCTCTCTCTGTATCTCTATACCTCTCTCTCTGTATCTCTCTCTCTCTCTGTCTCTCTCTCTGTATCTCTCTCTCTCTGTCTCTCTCTCTGTATCTCTCTCTCTCTGTATCTCTCTCTGTATCTCTCTCTCTGTATCTCTATCTCTGTATTTCTCTCTGTATCTTGCTCTCTGTATCTCTCTCTCTCTCTGTATCTCTCTCTCTGTATCTCTCTCTCTGTATCTCTCTCGCTGTATCTCTCTCTCTCTGTATCTCTCTCTCTCTGTATCTCTCTCTCTGTATCTCTCTCGCTGTATCTCTCTCTGTATCTCTCTCTCTCTGTATCTCTCTCTCTGTATCTCTCTCTCTGTATCTCTCTGTATTTCTCTCTGTATCTCTCTCACTGTATCTCGCTCTCTCTGGGGCCTATTCTATAAGGCTTCATTAAATAAATCTCCGGGCCATTCACCTGTTTGTTTGAGCGTTGCTATCATGGTATCAGAAAGCCTCAATTACCTGATAGCAAAATTCCCAAAACGGGCAAGTAGCCGGCGACGTGAAGATGGTGTGAGAGCGCTGCACACAGAGAGCGCTTCACACAGAGAGCACTGCACACAGATAGCGCTGCACACAGAGAGCGCCTCTCCCAGCGCATATCTCACCAGCGAACGCAAGATTTTAATATACATTTTAATACTAGTGTAGGTGAACAGGGGGTCTCATTCACACACTCTCTTTCTGTGCGTACTTGTCTCTCTCAGCGCCTCTCTCACACGCTCTCTTTCTTTGTGTAGCAGTCTCTCACACGCTCTCTTTCTGTGTGTAGCAGTCTCTCACACACTCTCTTTCTTTGTGTAGCAGTCTCTCTGTGTCTCTCTCTCACACGCTCTCTTTCTGTGTGTAGCGGTCTCTCTTACATGCTCTTTTTATGTGCGTAGCGGTCCCTCTCGCTCACACACTCTTTCTGTGTGTAGCTGTCTCTCTCAGCATCTCTCTCTCACGCTCTCTTTCTGTGTGTAGCAGTCTCTCACACACTCTCTTTCTTTGTGTAGCAGTCTCTCTGTGTCTCTCTCTCACACGCTCTCTTTCTGTGTGTAGCAGTCTCTCTCACATGCTCTTTCTGTGCTAGCGGTCTCTCTCTCGCACATGCTCTCTTTCTGTGTGTAGCAGTCCCTCTCTCACACGCTCTCTTTCTGTGCCTAGCGGTCTCTCTCAGCATCTCTCACACACTCTTTCTGTGTGTAGCGGTCTCTCTCTCACGCTCTTTCTGTGCATAGCAGTCTCACTCAGCATCTTTCTCTTTCTGTGCATTGCGGTCTCTCTCAGCGTCTCTTTCTGTGTGTAGCAGTGTCTCTCTTCTGTGCGTAGCGGTCTCTCTCTCAGCGTCTCTCTCTTTCTGTGCATAGCGGTCTCTCAGCGTCTCTTTCTGTGCGTAGCAGTCTCTCTCTCTGTGCGTAGCAGTCTCTCAGCGTCTCTCTTTCTGTGCGTAGCGGTCTCTCTCTTTCTGTGCGTAGCGGTCTCTCAGCGTCTCTCTCTTTCTGTGCGTAGCGGTCTCTCAGCATCTCTCTCTTTCTGTGCGTAGCGGTCTCTCAGCGTCTCTCTCTTTCTGTGCGTAGCGGTCTCTCAGCGTCTCTCTCTTTCTGTGCGTAGCGGTCTCTCAGCGTCTCTCTCTTTCTGTGCGTAGCGGTCTCTCAGCGTCTCTCTCTTTCTGTGTGTAGCGATCTCTCAGTGTCTCTCTGTGCGTAGCGGTCTCTCAGCGTCTCTCTCTTTCTGTGCGTAGCGGTCTCTCTCTCTGTGCGTAGCGGTCTCTCAGCGTCCCTCTCTTTCTGTGCGTAGCGGTCTCTCAGCGTCCCTCTCTTTCTGTGCGCAGCGGTCTCTCTCTTTCTGTGTGTAGCGGTCTCTCAGCGTCCCTCTCTTTCTGTGCGCAGCGGTCTCTCAGCGTCCCTCTCTTTCTGTGCGTAGCGGTCTCTCAGCGTCCCTCTCTTTCTGTGCGTAGCGGTCTCTCAGCGTCCCTCTCTTCTGTGCGTAGCGGTCTCTCAGCGTCCCTCTCTTTCTGTGTGTAGCGGTCTCTCAGCGTCTCTCTCTTTCTGTGCGCAGCGGTCTCTCAGCGTCCCTCTCTTTCTGTGCGCAGCGGTCTCTCAGCGTCTCTCTCTGTGTGTAGCGGTCTCTCAGCGTCTCTCTTCTGTGCGCAGCGGTCTCTCAGCGTCTCTCTCTTTCTGTGCGCAGCGGTCTCTCAGCGTCCCTCTCTTTCTGTGCGCAGCGGTCTCTCCCCAGCGGCCTCAGAGATGTGTTTCCTGCGGAAGGCTCAGACTCTGGAGACGTACGGAGTGGACCCGCATCCGTGTAAGGTATCTCACGCCTCAAAATGTGCAGAAAGCCGTCACAAATAGACACCGTTCAGCCCCAAGTGTGGGGTCCGAACACACGCAACAATCAGACATACAACATATACAGCAACAACACACGTACTGCCCTATATATAACACCTATATACTGCGTGTTACATTATCTCAAGTCTCACTCCATGCTGTCTCACTCAGTGCTGTCTCTTCTTTAGCCCTGTGCCTCTCTTTCTTGGCTCTTTTTTCTTTTTCCACCCCCCTCCCCTCTCTCTTTCACCCTCCCCTCTCTCTTCTCTTCACCCTCCCCTCTCTTTCACCCCCTCCCCTCTCTCTTTCACCCTCCCCTCTCTTTCACCCTCCCCTCTCTTTCACCCTCCTTTCTCTTTCACCCTCCCCTCTGTCTTTCACCCTCCCCTCTCTTTCACCCTCCCCTCTCTTTCACCCTCCCCTCTCTTTCACCCTCCCCTCTCTTTCACCCTCCCCTCTCTTTCACCCTCCCCTCTCTTTCACCCTCCCCTCTCTTTCACCCCCTCCCCTCTCTCTTTCACCCTCCCCTCTCTTTCACCCTCCCCTCTCTTTCACCCTCCCCTCTCTTTCACCCTCCCCTCTCTTTCACCCTCCCCTCTCTTTCACCCTCCCCTCTCTTTCACCCTCCCCTCTCTTTCACCCTCCCCTCTGTCTTTCACCCTCCCCTCTGTCTTTCACCCTCCCCTCTCTTTCACCCTCCCTCTCTTTCACCCTCCCCTCTATCTTTCACCCCCCCACTCCCGTCTGTCTATTTCTCTCTCGCCCCTTTCTCTCTCGCCCCTCTCTCTCATGCAGGGGTGTAGCTGTAGCCCGGGCACAGCTCTGGGGCCCGTGCTCTTGGGGACCTGCTTTCTAGGGTGACCATACCAAATTTGTCCCTCGCCGACTGCGCATGAGCGATCAGCACTTGAGAACCGCGGCCGTGCGATCGGAGCTTGCCATTCGCTGAGGCGCACGAGCTGGAAGTGCCGATCGTGCATGTGCTGCCAAAGCAAAAGGAAATGTTTGCCCTGCGGCCCGCACAGGCCGAGCTAAGCCCCTGCTCTCTCACCCCCCTCTCTCAAACATGCTCTCCCCCCTTTCTCTCTCCCTCTCTTCTCTCCCTCCTCACTCCCTCATGCTTTCTCACTCCCTTTCTCTCTAAAATGCTCTCTCCCCCCTATCTCTCTCCCTCTCTCTGTCTCTCATGCTTTCTCTCCCCTTTTTCTCTCACTATTCCCCCTTTCTTTCTCTCTCTCTCTCTCTCTCTCTCTCTCTCTCTCTCTCTCTCTCTCTCTCTCTCTCTCTCTCTCTCTCTCTCTCTCTCTCTCTCTCTCTCTCTCTCATTTCTCTCTCTCTCTCATGCTTCTCACCCTCTTTTTCTCTATCTCCCTCTCGCATGCTTTCTCTCCCCCCTTTCTCTCTCTCCCCCCTTTCTCTCTCTCTCGCATGCTTTCTCCCCCTCTCTCGCTTTCTATCCCCCCTTTCTCTCTATCTATTTCTCTCTCTCTCTATCTATTTCTCTCGCATGCTTTCTCTCTCTCTTCTCTCCCCCCCCCCTCTCTCTCTTTCTCACCCCCCTCTCTCTCTCCCCCTTTCTCTCTCTCTCTTGATCTCTCTCTCGCTTTCTTACAGGATGTCTCCGGAAATTCTGCATTTTTGGCCTTCACCCCGTTCGGTTTCATCGTGTTGCAGGGAAATAAGAGAGTTCATTTTATAAAATGGTGAGTGTGACAGACTGTAAGTGCCACACAACATGGTCCCCGCACTGTCACCTCTCTGTGTGCCTGATCCCCACACTGTCCCCCCCTCTGTGTGCCTGATCCCCACACTGCCCCCCCCCACTGTGCCTGATCCCCACACTGTCCCCCCCCTCTGTGTGCCTGATCCCCACATTGCCCCCCCCCGTGTCTGATCCCCACACTGCCCCCCCCCTCCCTGTGTCTGATCCCCACACTGCCCCCCCCCCCCCTCCCTGTGTCTGATCCCCACACTGCCCCCCCCCCCCTCCCTGTGTCTGATCCCCACTGTGTATTTATTTTATTTATAAAATGTTTTACCAGGCAGTAATAGAATGAGGGGATGCTGCACACCTCACAGAATATTAATGAAACACGGGGGGGATACAACCATCGGAAAGACCCATGCAATAATCCCAGTCAATATGGCGGAAGCGAAGGAGGAGCAGGGCACTTCGGATTTGCATAAAGTATATTTATTGAGCCAGTAGGCCGACGTTTCAGCCTCAGTCGGCCTTTCTCAAGAGTAAATGGCTTAGTAAGTATAAGCAAAAAAAAAGTCCCAGTTAAATAGTCCCAAGAGCAGGTGTCCCTCGTTGATACGCCCCAGTGTTGGTGTTATCATCACCCAGCGCCGCCCGTCTGTCCAGGGCAGTCGCGTCCTCCTGGTCAAGCGCTGGCGTAATCCAGGGCTCTCTCTCAGGGCTTCCTTCCCCCATCTGATTGGTCCTGGATAGAATCAGCATACTCCTGCGTTGCCTTTGGTGGCGCGTGACGTCAAGCCGTATCGGCGTAGGCGCTGGGCGCGCAGCGTCATCCGGATCCTCCGCTGTTGATATTTATGATTGTCGCTAGGCAACCCGATATGTATGCTCAGAATGAGAGCTACTAATGATATTTCTTGGTTTGAGCAGCAGAGGCAGCACTAAGGCACCACCCTGTGTCTGATCCCCACTGTGTCCCCCCCCTGTGTCTGATCCCCACTGTGTCCCCCCCCTGTGTCTGATCCCCACTGTGTCCCCCCCCTGTGTCTGATCCCCACTGTGCCCCCTGTGTCTGATCCCCACTGTGTCCCCCCCCCTGTGTCTGATCCCCACTGTGTCCCCCCCCCCTGTGTCTGATCCCCACTGTGTCTCCCAGCCTGTGTCTGATCCCCACTGTGTCTCCCCCCCCTGTGTCTGATCCCCACCGTGTCCCCCCCTGTGTCTGATCCCCACTGTGTGTCCCCCCCCCGTGTCTGATCCCCACTGTGTGTCCCCCCCTGTGTCTGATCCCCACTGTGTCCCCCCCCGTGTCTGATCCCCACTGTGTGTCCCCCCTGTGTCTGATCCCCACTGTGCCCCCCCCCTGTGTCTGATCCCCACTGTCCCCCCCTGTGTCTGATCCCCACTGTGTCCCCCCCCTGTGTCTGATCCCCACTGTCCCCCCGTGTCTGATCCCCACTGTGTCCCCCCCCTGTGTCTGATCCCCACTGTGCCCCCCCCCCCTGTGTCTGATCCCCACTGTCCACCCTGTGTCTGATCCCCACTGTGTCCCCCCCTCATGTGTCTGATCCCCACTGTGTCCCCCCCTGTGTCTGATCCCCACTGTCCCCCTGTGTCTGATCCCCACTGTCCCCCTGTATCTGATCCCCACTGTCCCCCCGTGTCTGATCCCCACTGTCCCCCCCCCCTGTGTCTGATCCCCACTGTCCCCCTGTGTCTGTCCCCCCCTGTGTCTGATCCCCACTGTCCCCCCTGTGTCTGATCCCCACTGTCCCCCCGTGTCGGACCCCACTGTCCCCCCCTGTGTCTGATCCCCACTGTCTTCCCCTCTGTGTGCCTGATCCCCACACTGCCCCCCCCCCCCCTCTGTGTGCCTGATTCCCACTGCCCCCCCCTCTGTGTGTCTGATCCCCACACAGTCAAGTCCCTGCCCTCCCCCCCCACCCCCCCCCCCCCCTGTCTGATCATCCCCAGTCCCCTCTGGAGGTTACTGTGATTTTCTTATTTCAGGACCGATGCCACGAAAATGAAATTTGAAGGGAAAACTTTTCATTTATATGTGAGAGAGCAAGAGGTGAGATATATAAATATACACACACAGTGACAGACTGATAAATATATATATATATATATAATCATTTATATGTGAGAGAGCAAGAGGTGAGATATATAAATTTACACACACAGTGACAGAGAGAGCAAGAGGTGAGTGTGACGGGAGCTTTGCGACAGGCTATTAATAATACACAAAAAATATATATATATAACTGGGTTGAACTGGTACGAGACTTAGATATGATAAAAATATAATTTATTCCTTGATAAAGGTGAACACACAAAATATACAAATAACAGGCAAAATATGGACACTTACTTAAAGATGGAAATGATGAAACAGTCACATCTGGACTGGCAGTTCATACAACACTCTTCATCGTCCCAAAAGCCACGAAAAGACCTTGCATGCAGACATTGCATAGCATTTCTCTCAGCAATCAAGATGGTATAGAAGAACACCGGATAAAGGGTGACAACCATTTATAAACCTTTTGTAACCCTATCCTTAACATTAAGTACAGGTGATTGGTTTTCAATTACCTGTAGCCACTCACTAACATGGGAACACATTTTGATATATGCCCCCCAGCTAGTTGGCACATGCTCAGTTGGACTCTGGGGTCTCATTTCTGCAGCCCCACATTTGCATCAGGAATGCCAGCCAGTCTACTAAACGGAATTTCTGGCAGGATACCCTTTGTTGTAAGGTGTGAAATGGGACACTTATAGCCTGCTCTGGTTTGAGTCATCTCCGCCCTCCTGTAAACAGTGTAGGTGATAAACTCCTTTGAACAGCACTTAAATTCTAGACATTGGGACGCTTTCCCTGACCATCTGCTGCCTTATGGCCAAGGGAATTTCCTCTGGTTCTTGTCCATACCTTGGGACACAGTATTAAAGATAAAACACAAACATTTTAAAATATCCGGTTCCGTTGGGTCCAGCGGGTCCAAACTTTCCAGTTCTCAATGCCGGAACTGGGACACCCTGTGGTCCAATTTGCGAAGTGCTACGACCTTCGGAACCGGAGTTACACAAATACACCTTGAACCGTTTCCTATTTTTTTTTTTTTCAACCAAAAAAGAACCGTTTCCTATTTTAATACAATAAACTCCGCTGTAAATTAAATCACGGTTTTTCACTAAATCCCCATTGAAAACAACGGGCTTCGCCGCCGTAGACTTTCAATGGCAAACCGCCGCCGTTGGCGGCTATGGGAATCCGCCGCCATAGACTTTCAACGAGGCAACGCCGCCGTTGAAGTCAATGGGGGTTTTCCGCCACAGCCGGTCAACAGAGATTGGCCGCCATTGGAGTCTATGGGAAAAGTCCTGAACTTTCAAGGGGGTCCATACTCCGTCGGGTTGGTCCAAGAGGGTCAAGGATGGTTCTGCAGCAATGCCGGAGCAGTGACTACAGGTACTCCAAACCCTGGCCCTCTGGACCCTCCAGAACCGGAGCTATGGATTCCTAAATTTCAGCTTTTACACTTAGCCGTTTTCTTGAGCTGTTTCTGCTGCCGCCATTGGAACTTATGGCGCGACCCGCTCTTCTCGGTTCGACCCTTATCGGGGGTCCAGGATTCGGGGACCCGGTTGTGGTCGAGTGGGGGGAGGCCTAGGAACTAGGGGCAAAAAGAATTTTATTTCTATGTGCTCTAGAACTGTTTATTCCCACGCCACTTGTCGTTGAACTTGACTGCTAAGTGATCAAAGCTCTCTTATTGAAAAAGTATCCGCTGTGCGGTTTTGAGGTTTGGACGGCAGCCAACTCGTTCCTGGAAAGGGCCGTCGAGGAACCTCCATTGAAGTCAATGGGCCCATTGACTTACAATGGGAAACCGCCGCTCCTCCTCTCGGACGCCACCTGCTGGTCTTCCCAGGAAACAGGACCAAAACAGCAAGATTCACTATTAGAATGCATTGAGCCCTAATGGCGGCCTATGGGACCCTGCAAAATGGTGCCTGAAAAGGCGGGAAATTACACAAAGGGCTATAATCATTAGAGAACTATTAACCCTTGTACTCCCGGATGGATCCTAGTGTGTGTGTGATGCAGACACTGGCCCAGAAACAATACATTTTTTTACAGGGGAATAAGCATTTGGATATTGAAGCAAGCTAAAAACACATTACTGGACCTCAGTCCAGTTAACCCCTTGCTTCCCAGGTGAGGGTAGAGGGTGGCCAATTGGGGTGTAACCCCTTTAATCCCGGGCCAAATCCTCTCGATCGTCACACCTCCCCTGCTCAAGGGGTGCCTGGTGCCCCAGCTGCCTCCCCCTGGCACTGGGATACCACTGGCACCCTTGAAGCACTCAATAAGTCCTGAGGGGTTGGCCTTGCAAAATTGTCCTCCGGCATTGTCCAGTACATTGTCCTGGCCACAGTGGATAGTGAAATCTAGATCCTGCGGAGCAGGGCTCCACCGTGGCCGCCGGGCATTCTCCTTTGCCTCCCTCTGCCCCCCACCCAGTGTCTGGTGAACCCAGTACATGGTGAAGGGGCCCCTTTGCAGACAAGGCTGCACACTGCCCAGAGATTGGCATGTTTCTGCACCTGCCAGAGACCAGCTATCAAGCACAGACCGTCGCTTTACTGTCAACCAAGTCTGGGAAAGAGCTATGTCACTATCCTGTAGGGACCCTACCTGCCCTGGCTCTGTGCCCACCTGCAGCTGCTCTGCTATACTCCTGACTCTCCTCCCTGGCTGCCTATCTACCCACAGCCCCTCCTTTGGGAACCCTGGGGAATCTGTCAGGGAGGTCACTCCTGGCCCTTCAGAACAAGGGACCTTCTGCCTACCTAGCCCATCCCTAGCTTCTGCAAGCTGCCTAACACCCCACTGACCTCCTATCTCCCCTGCTCCACTGTGTCTCCCTGCCTAGCCTCCCCTAGGCCCAGCACCTCAGCCCCTGCTGATGACTCCTGCTGCTTACCTTCCTGCAGCCCACCTGCACTCCTCTCCCCCCTGGGCAATCCTACCCCAGACCCTGGAACTACCTGAGTGCACCTACCTCCCTGACCTTGTCTCCCCCTTACCAGGGATGAGCTCAGGGGCATCTCTCCAGATGCAACCGCCTTAGCTCTTGGCTGGCAGGTATCCCTGGGGTGGCACAAGCCTGCCACTGCCCCGGATACCCCCAGCCCATAGCCAGGCTGCAACAGGGGGTTGCTGATCTGAGACACCCCCTGAGGCTCTGCCAGGGTAATGGGAAATTCTAGCTGCAATACCTGCTGCTGTACCTCCCCGGCTACCACTAGCCCTTCTCCCACTGAGATCTGATGCTGGCTACCTACCGGCAGCCCCCCTCACTCCACTTCTCTCTAGCTAATCCTAGCTTGGATCCTAGGGACACCTGAGTGAGGCCATCTCCCTGACACTGTCTCTCCATTACCGGGGATGAGCTCAGGGTTGCTGGTGCAGATGCACCCACCTTAGCTCCTGGCCGGCATGTAATCTGGGGGTGGTCTAACTTTGCCACAACCCCTGATACCTCCAGCCCGTAGCAAGGCTGCAACAGTGGGGCTCTTAACCGAGAGTCCCCTTGCTGCTCCGCCAGGGTAATGGGGAAGTCTAGCTGCCCTACAAGCTGCCCTTCCTTCACCTCCCTGGGTACCCCTATCTCCTGCCACCCCCTGTCACCCGTATAGTGAAACAACAGGGTACAGTCATAGGGAAAAATAAGTCAGGGTCAGTCTGCGACTTGGTCTGGCTTACCTCGCTGGTCCCCGCAGAGACCGCCGCTTTCGTTGGTCCCGATTGCAGGGGGACTGGAGTGGCCGCCGCCGGCATCATCTGGGCCGGGAAGCAACGGGTCACCGCCGCAGCAGCGCCCGGGGTTGGCACAGGGGAAACGATGCAGGACCGGGGTCCCAGGTCTTTGTGGAGAAACACAGCTCCATGCAAACTTGGTAACATAACCCCCTCCCGCAATCCCTGTCCCTCCCCCCACTCAGAAAGAGCTCCGGCACTTTGCCGGAATCGCGGCTCTTCTGCCGCCGCCGCCATGGGCGAGCCACGGGTTGCTGCCGCAGCAGTACCCGGCTTTGATGCAGGGTCGCCGGTGTGGATTGGGGGGCTCTGGTCATCGCTGGGAATCGCCGACTCCGCCAATGTGAAACACCCACCTCCTGCACACCCCAACCCTCCCCCCAACTAAAATTGCCGCCGGCAGGATGCTGGAGTGGCGGCTTCTTCTCCGCCACCGCCGGTTCTCTGCCGGGATCAGGTGGATGGCCGCCGCTATTGCTGATGCAGCCCGTCCAGGTTCTCCAGGAGACGTTCCGAGGAGGGTTGTCGCCCCGGCTGGGCGGGAGCCATCAGAGGATGCCACTAACTTGGTCATCTTTTCCGCAGCTCGTGAGCGCTGGCCCTGAGGGGCTTCTTCTCCCGACCGCGCACAGTCAGGGCACCGGGCATTATTGTGGCCCGTTTGGTGGCAGTGCCGCAGAGCCTGCCGGAGCTTCTCCGCCACCGGTGGACTAACCCCAGCAAGGGGCAACAGAGTCCAGAGCGGAGTTGCTCGAGCTCCGGGCTCATTCCAGAGCTTCTCCGCCACCGGTGGACTAACCCCAGCAAGGGGCAACGGAGTCCAGAGCGGAGTTGCTTGAGCGCCGGGCTCTGGGAGGGGATAAGCGGGTCGGTGTGGTACCGACGCCAGGAACTGGGTCCACTTCGCCGGGAACCACGTCTTGCCCAACGCACACACCAGTGCTAGCTCTTTCAGGGAAAATGGACGGGCCGCCGCAACGGCCGTTACCTCTCCTGGTGCAAGACTTCTGTGGTCTCCGAGACCACCCGCTCCCTCCACAAGTCTCTGCCGTCCCGAGCTGGGTCCATTCCCTGCTCTCCGGGCGGTTTGATGGTTACAGCAGCTGCAGCTGTGGATCTTTGCTCAGCCTGCCGGGTTTCATGCTCACCGATTGCTGTCTCTCTCTCAGCCTTGCTGGCTGCTGGTCCCCGCGCCGACTTGATGCACTCCTCCGGTCTCGGTGGCCCGCTCCAGTCAGACGGATGGCCGGCACTTTGGTTCTGGAGGCAATGCTTCTCACAAGTAGGGGAACAGTGAGGAGGTGCCATATCTTGTGTTATATGTTGTACACTGTGTGTTCAATATCTTTAGTCCCAGGAACTTGCAATTACCATCAAGTTCCCACTATATTACAGTATCCCGCAGAACACTAGCAATACAGGTCCAGTTCAATCCCGCCGCTGCCACCAGTTTTATTAATAAGCCTGTGACGGGAGCTTTGCGACAGGCTATTAATAATACACAAAATATATATATATATAACTGGGTTGAACTGGTACTAGACTTAGATATGATAAAATATAATTTATTCCTTGATAAAGGTGAACACACAAAATATACAAATAACAGGCAAAATATGGACACTTACTTAAAGATGGAAATGATGAAACAGTCAGATCTGGACTGGCAGTTCATACAACAATCTTCATCATCCCAAGACACGAAAAGCCATGAAAAGACCTTGCATTCAGACATTGCATAGCATTTCTCTCAGCAATCAAGATGGTATAGAAGAACACCGGATAAAGGGTGACAACCATTTATAAACCTTTTGTAACCCTATCCTTAACATTAAGTACAGGTGATTGGTTTTCAATTACCTGTAGCCACTCACTAACATGGGAACACATTTTGATATTTGCCCCCCAGCTAGTTGGCACATGCTCAGTTGGACTCTGGGGTCTCATTTCTGCAGCCCCACATTTGCATCAGGAATGCCAGCCAGTCTACTAAACGGAATTTCTGGCAGGATACCCTTTGTTGTAAGGTGTGAAATGGGACACTTATAGCCTGCTCTGGTTTGAGTCATCTCTGCCCTCCTGTAAATAGTGTAGGTGATAAACTCCTTTGAACAGCACTTAAATTCTAGACATTGGGACGCTTTCCCTGACCATCTGCTGCCTTATGGCCAAGGGAATTTCCTCTGGTTCTTGTCCATACCTTGGGACACAGTATTAAAGATAAAACACAAACATTTTAAAATATCCGGTTCCGTTGGGTCCAGCGGGTCCAAACTTCCCAGTTCTCAATGCCGGAACTGGGACACCCTATGGTCCAATTTGCGACTTGCTACAACATTCGGAACCGGAGTTACACAAATACACCTTAAACCGTTTCCTATTTTAATACAATAAACTCAGCTGTAAATGAAATCACGGTTTTTCACTAAATCCCCACTGAAAACAATGGGCTTCGCCACCGTAGACTTTCAATGGCAAACCGCCGCCGTTGGCGGCTATGGGAATCCGCCGCCACAGACATTCAACGAGGCAACGCCGCCGTTGAAGTCAATGGGGGTTTTCCGCCATAGCCGGTCAACGGAGATTGGCCGCCATTGGAGTCTAAACTTTCAAGGGTGTCCATACTCCATCGGGTTGGTCCAAGAGGGTCAAGGATGGTTCTGCAGCGATGCCGGAGCAGTGACTACAGGTACCCCAAACCCTGGCCCTCTGGACCCTCCGGAACCGGAGATATGGATTCCTAAATTTCAGCTTTTTACACTTAGCCGTTTTCTTGAGCTGTTTCTGCCGCCGCCATTGGAACCTATGGCGCGACCCGCTCTTCTCGGTTCGACCCTTATCAGGGGTCCAGGATTCGGGGACCCGGTTGTGGTCGAGTGGGGGGAGGCCTAGGAACTAGGGGCAATTTTTTTTTATTTCTAGGTGCTCTAGAACTGTTTATTCACACGCCACTTGTCGTTGAACTTGACTGCTAAGTGATCAAAGCTCTCTTATTGAAAAAGTATCCGCTGTGCGGTTTTGCGGTTTGGACGGCAGCCAACTCGTTCCTGGAAAGGGCCGTCGAGGAACCTCCATTGAAGTCAATGGGCCCATTGACTTACAATGGGAAACCGCCGCTCCTCCTCTCGGACGCCACCTGCTGGTCTTCCCAGGAAACAGGACCAAAACAGCAAGATTCGCTATTAGAATGCATTGAGCCCTAATGGCGGCCTATGGGACCCTGCAAAATGGTGCCTGAAAAGGCGGGAAATTACACAAAGGGCTATAATCATTAGAGAACTATTAACCCTTGTACTCCCGGATGGATCCTAGTGTGTGTGTGATGCAGACACTGGCCCAGAAACAATACATTTTTTTACAGGGGAATAAGCATTTGGATACTGAAGCGAGGTAAAAACACATTACTGGACCTCAGTCCAGTTAACCCCTTGCTTCCCAGGTGAGGGTAGAGGGTGGCCAATTGGGGTGTAACCCCTTTAATCCCGGGCCAAATCCTCTCGATCGTCACAGTGAGATATATAAATATACACACACAGTGACAGACACACACATATATATATATATATATATATATATATATATATATAATCATTTATATGTGAGAGAGCAAGAGGTGAGATATATAAATATACACACAGTGACAGACTGATAAATATATATATACACCATACACATTATTCGTTATGTCTGTCGCCCGGTCTGTGCGTCTGTCACTTCGTCTCTTTGTTGCACGGTCTCTGAGTGTGCCGCGCGGTCTCTGAGTGTGCCGCGCGGTCTCTGAGTGTGCCGCGCGTTCTCTGAGTGTGTCGCGCGTTCTCTGAGTGTGTCGCGCGTTCTCTGAGTGTGTTGCGCGGTCTCTGCAGGAGAAGCGCTTGGTCCTGACGTTCCTGGCTCCAACTCCCGAGGCCTGTAAACATCTGTGGAAATGTGGGGTGGAGAATCAGTCTTTCTTCAAGTCAGTGCCCCCCAATGACCCCCACCCTCCCCTACACACACCCCACACCCTCCCTTACACATACCTCCCACCCTCCCCTACACACACCCCACCCTCCCCTACACACACCCCCCACCTCCCCTACACACACCCCACCCTCCCCTACACACACCATACACACACACCCCACCCTCCCCACAACACATAACCCCCCACCCTCCCCTACCCACACCCCACCCTCCCCTACACCCCCCCCCACCTCCCCTACACACACCCCACCCTCCCCTACACACACCATACACACACCCCACCCTCCCCTACCCACAACACATAACCCCCCACCCTCCCCTACCCACACCCCCCTCCCTCCCCTACCCACACCCCCCACCCTCCCCTACCCACACCCCCCACCATCCCCTACACACACACCCCCCACCCTCCCCTACACACACCCCCCACCCTCCCCTACACACACACTCCCACCCACCCCTACACACACACACACCCCTACACACACACACCCACCCTCCCCTACACACACACACACAACTTCCCCTACACATACACCCACACCCTCCCCTACACACACACCCCACTCTCCCTTCCACATACCCCCCAACCTCCCCTACACACCCCCCCCACTCTCCCTTCCACATACCTCCCACTCTCCCTTCCACATACCTCCCACCCTGCCCTACACACACACCCCACCCTCCCCTACACCCCCCTCCCCTACACCCACCCACCCATATCCCCCACCATCCCCTAACAACAACCCCACCCTCCCCTACTCTCTCTCTTTGTCTCTCTCTCTTACGGTCTCTTTGTCTCTCTCACTGTCTCGTCTCTCATGGTGCCTTTGTCTCTCTCTCTCTCACGGTCTCTTTGTCTTTCTCATGGTCTCTTTGTCTCGTCTCTTTGTCTCTCTCACTGTCTCGTCTCTCACGGTCTCTTTGTCTCGTCTCTCACAGTCTCTTTGTCTCTCTCTCACGGTCTTTTTGTCTCTCTCTCACTGTCTCTGTCTTTCTCTCTCTTTGTCTCTCTCTCACGGACTCTTTGTCTCTCTCTCACGGTCTCTTTGTCTCTCTCACTGTCTCTTTGTCTCAGGTTGGAGAACTCTAAGCAGGTCCGCACAGTCTCCAGCAGTAACTTGTTCTTTAAGGGCAGTCGGTTCAGATACAGGTAAATACTGAGAGCAGAATGTCTCTCTGGAGCCCGCCCCTTGCTGTCTCGTCTCCCTCGGTCCATCTCTCGCGGGTCAGTCTATATTCATGTCTCTCTCCAGTGGTCGAGTTGCTAAGGAAGTAATGGAATCAAGCGCCAAGATCAAGAGAGAGCCCCCCGAAATCCACAGGTACTCCCCAATCCACAGGTACTCCCCAATCCACATTTACCCCCCCTCCCCCCAATCCACAGGTACTCCCCAATTCACATATACCCCACCAATCCACAGGTACTCCCCCCCCAATCCACATATACCCCACCAATCCACAGGTACTCCCCAATTCACATATACCCCACCAATCCACAGGTACTCCCCCCCCCCAATCCACATGTACTCCCCAATTCACATATACCCCACCAATTCACAGGTACTCCCCAATTCACATATACCCCACCAATCCACAGGTACTCCACAATTCACATATACCCCACCAATCCACAGGTACTCCCCAATCCACAGGTACTCCCCAATCCACAGGTACTCCCCAATCCACAGGTACTCCCCAAATTTCCCAATCCACAGGTACTCACCAATCCACAGATACTCCCCATTTCACATATATACCCTCCCCAATCCACAGGTACTCACCAATCCACATATACCCCCAAAATCCATAGGTTCTCGACAATCCACATGTACCCCCTCAATCAACATGTCCTCCCTATTCACAGTTACAGCCCCAATCCACAGACACTCCCGTGATTCACAAGTACCCCCCCCCGTATTACAGCATATAACCGCTCCATATAACTCATCCTATTACCCCATATAACCCCTCCTTATAACTCCATATAACTGGTGCCTATAACGCCTCCTATTACCCCCCTATACCCCCTCCCTTTAACTCCTCCTATTCCCCATATAACCGCTCACTATAACTAAACCTATTACCCCATATAACCTCTCCCTATATCTCATCCTATTACCCCATGTAACCCCTCCCTGTAACGCCTATTGCCCCATATAACCGCTCCCTATAAATCTTCCTATTGCCCCATATAACCACTCTCTATAACTCCTATTGCCCCTTATAACCTCCCATTACCCCATATACCCGCTTCCCTATAACTCGGGGTGCTGTTTGGCTGTGTTTGGTGGGGGGGGGGGGTGCATATTTTGGTCACATGACATTGCCTGGAGATCACATGACCTGTTTGCGGCACAGGGCGGGGCTGGTCCCGAGTCGCAGTTGTCCCTCGATCAGTCACGGGCTGCGGTTGAGCAGTGTCCCTCGGACACGCAGGAGGGCTGTGCACATCTCAATCATGGAAGGTGCGGTGCGAGGGGGGGAGGGGGAAGCGCAGAGGCCAGGCGGGGAAGGGGGGGGCTGTGCGTGTGTGTTTGGTGGAGGATAGCTCTATGGGGGGGATTTTGTTTGTTTAGTGGGTGGGATGTTAGTCTGTGGGGGTGGGGGTTGGGGGGGGGTGTCTCAGGGAGGGTTTGGGGTATCTATGTGTGGTGGATTAATTTATGGGGGGATGGAAGTCTGTGGGGGAGGTGCCTTGGAGGGTTGGGGGGTGTCTGTGTGGGAGGGCGGGGGGTAGAGCAGCTCCTGTAACAGTCTGAGGTCAGCAGTAAATATATTCATTCCCAAAATAGCCTGGTAAGAGTCCGAGGCTTTACCTTGTATGTCAGAGACAGAGGGGCTGGGCGAGAGGTCCCACGGCACAGAGAGGGGGGAAGAACTGGAGAGAGACAGAGCGAAGAGAGACAGACAGGAGGAGAGAGTGACATAGATACAGAAATAAGACAGAGACATTTAACTAGTGGGAAATTAAGACTGACAAGAGTGTGAGACAGACAGACGCCTAGAGAATGTCCCAGCGCAGGGGGCTGTGAGAGTGCAGGGGGCTGTGAGAGTGCAGGGGGCTGTGAGAGCGCAGGGGGCTGTGAGAGCGCAGGGGGCTGTGAGAGCGCAGGGGGCTGTGAGAGCGCTCTCTCTCCCCTCGTCATGGTGAAGTGTCTGATCCGCATCAGGACAACGGTGAATGTTCACCTGCGGATGATCAATCACTGTTACCGCGATGTGAAGGTCCGAGTGCTGAGTCTAGGTCCCCGGCTCCTGGCCCGGGCGCTGGGGGCCCTTCCCCTCTTCCCAGCTCTAACTGGGGGGGGAGCAGCCTCAGCAGGGAGCAGCCGGGAGACCGGAATAACAGGTGAATAACTGAGAGTCTGCGTCGTTACCGTATACATTACCTGCTGGGTGTATATATGAGCCGATGCATGTAGAGTATACATACAGACATATATATACATATATATATATATATATATCGTCCGTCTATCCTGTACGGAAGAAATAAACACCTAATATTTGTATTCACATAACTGCTGCTATTATGAACACTTTGATGATCACATATAACCTATGATTAGCTTGTACCGAGCACGGCAGCGCCTTCTAAGGCGCTAACATATGGAATGCATCCATTTTTTCTGTGTGTGTATATATATATACGTGTGTGTGTGTGTATATGTGTATGTATATAGTGGCTGGTGGGTGTGTATATATTATATATGTGCTACCTCTCTGTCTGCTTCTCTTCTCTTAACTCCCGCTGCTTCCCCTGTCTCTTTTTTTTTTTTTTTTTTTTTTTTAAAGTCTTTCTGCACTCCTCCCTTTTTCTCTGTTCCCCCTCTTTCCCCAGTCCTCTCTGTCTCTTTTCCCATTCCTCTCAGCTCCTTATCTTCCTTTGCCCCCTTTCCCTCACCTCATTCTCTCTCTCTCTCTCTCTCTCTCTCTCTCTCTCTCTCTCTCTCTCCTCAATCTCTCTCTCTCTCCTCAATCTCTCTCTCTCTCTCCTCAATCTCTCTCTCTCCTCAATCTCTCTCTCCTCAATCTCTCTCTCTCTCTCTCTCTCTCTCTCTCCTTCCTCAATCTCTCTCTCTCTCTCCTTCCTTAATCTCTCTCTCTCCTCAATCTCTCTCTCTCCTCTCTCTCCTCAATCTCTCTCTCTCCTCTCTCTCTCCTCAATCTCTCTCTCTCCTTCCTCAATCTCTCTCTCTCCTCAATCTCTCTCTCTCCTCAATCTCTCTCTCCTCAATCTCTCTCTCTCTCCTCAATTTCTCTCTCCTCAATCTCTCTCTCTCCTCAATCTCTCTCTCTCCTCAATTTCTCTCTCCTCAATCTCTCTCTCTCCTCAATCTCTCTCTCTCCTCAACCTCTCTCTCTCCTCAATCTCTCTCTCTCCTCAATCTCTCTCTCTCCTTCCTCAATCCCTCTCTATTTCTCTCTCTCTCTCCTCAATCTCTCTCTCTCTCTCCTTCCTCAATCTCTCTCTCTCTCCTCAATCTCTCTCCTCAATCTCCCTCTCCTCAATCTCTCTCTCTCTCTCCTCAATCTCTCTCTCACCTCAATCTCTCTCTCTCCTTCCTCAATCTCTCTCTCTCTCTCTCTCTCTCCTCAATCTCTCTCTCTCCTCAATCTCTCTCTCTCTCAATTTCTCTCTCCTCAATCTCTCTCTCTCCTCAATCTCTCTCTCTCCTCAATTTCTCTCTCCTCAATCTCTCTCTCTCCTCAATCTCTCTCTCTCCTCAACCTCTCTCTCTCCTCAATCTCTCTCTCTCCTCAATCTCTCTCTCTCCTCAATCTCTCTCTCTCCTTCCTCAATCTCTCTCTATCTCTCTCTCTCTCTCTCTCTCTCTCTCCTTCCCCAATCTCTCTCTCTCTCCTCAATCTCTCTCTCTCTCCTTCCTCAATCTCTCTCTCTCCTCAATCTCTCTCTCCTCAATCTCCCTCTCCTCAATCTCTCTCTCTCTCCTCAATCTCTCTCTCCTCAATCTCTCTCTCCTCAATCTCTCTATCTCTCTCTCCTCAATCTCTCTCTCTCTCCTCAATCTCTCTCCTCAATCTCTCTCTCTCCTCAATCTCTCTCCTCAATCTCTCTCTCCTCAATCTCTCTCTCCTCTCAATCTCTCTCTCCTCTCAATCTCTCTCTCCTCTCAATCTCTCTCTCTCTCCGACCCTTCTCAATCTCTCTTCTGTCTCTCTCTCTCCGACCCTTCTCAATCTCTCTCTCTCTCTACTCTCAATCTCTCTCTCCTCTCAATCTCTTTCTTCTCTCAATCTCTCTCTCCTCTCAATCTCTCTCTCCTCAATCTCTCTCTCTCTCCTCAATCTCTCTCTCTCTCTCCTCAATCTCTCTCTCTCCTCAATCTCTCTCTCCTCAATCTATCTCTCTCTCTCTCCTCAATCTATCTCTCTCTCTCCTCAATCTATCTCTCTCTCTCCTCAATCTATCTCTCTCTCTCCGACCCTTCTCAATCTCTCTTCTGTCTCCCCCTCTCTCCTCAATCTCTCTCTCTCTCTGACCCTTCTCAATCTCTCTTCTGTCTCCCTCTCTCCGACACTTCCCAATCTCTCTTCTGTCTCTCTCTCTCTGACCCATCTCAATCTCTCTTCTGTCTCCCTCTCTCTCCTCAATCTCTCTCTCTCTCTCCGACCCTTCTCAATCTCTCTTCTGTCTCCCTCTCTCCGACACTTCCCAATCTCTCTTCTGTCTCTCTCTCTCCGACCCTTCTCAATCTCTCTCTCCTCTCAATCTCTCTCTCCTCAATCTATCTCTCTCTCCTCAATCTATCTCTCTCTCTCTCCTCAATCTCTCTCTCTCCTCAATCTATCTCTCTATCTCTCTCCTCAATCTCTCTCTCTCTCCTCAATCTCTCTCTCTCTCTCCTCAATATCTCTCTCTCTCTCTGTCTCTCTCCGGCCCTTCTCAATCTCTCTCCTCAATCTCTCTCTCCGACCCTTCTCAATCTCTCTCTTCTCAATCTCTCTCTCTCTCTCCTCAATCTCTCTCTCTCTCTCCTCAATCTCTCTCTCTCCTCAATCTCTCTCCTCAATCTATCTCTCTCCTCAATCTATCTCTCTCTCCTCTCAATCTCTCTCTCCTCAATCTCTCTCTCTCTCTCCTCAATCTCTCTCTCTCTCCTCAATCTCTCTCTCTCCTCAATCTATCTCTCTCTCTCCTCAATCTATCTCTCTCTCTCCTCAATCTATCTCTCTCTCTCCTCAATCTATCTCTCTCTCTCTCTCCGACCCTTCTCAATCTCTCTTCTGTCTCCCTCTCTCTCCTCAATCTCTCTCTCTCTCCGACCCTTCTCAATCTCTCTTCTGTCTCCCTCTCTCCGACACTTCCCAATCTCTCTTCTGTCTCTCTCTCCGACCCATCTCAATCTCTCTTCTGTCTCCCTCTCTCTCCTCAATCTCTCTCTCTCTCCGACCCTTCTCAATCTCTCTTCTGTCTCCCTCTCTCCGACACTTCCCAATCTCTCTTCTGTCTCTCTCTCTCCGACCCTTCTCAATCTCTCTCTCCTCTCAATCTCTCTCTCCTCAATCTATCTCTCTCTCTCCTCAATCTCTCTCTCTCTCCTCAATCTATCTCTCTATCTCTCTCCTCAATCTCTCTCTCTCTCCTCAATCTCTCTCTCTCTCTCCTCAATCTCTCTCTCTCTCTCCTCAATCTCTCTCTCTCTCTCCTCAATCTCTCTCTCTCTCTCTCCTCAATCTCTCTCTCTCTCTCCTCAATATCTCTCTCTCTCTCTCTCTCCGACCCTTCTCAATCTCTCTCCTCAATCTCTCTCTCCGACCCTTCTAAATCTCTCTCTTCTGTCTCCGTCTCTCTGACTCTTCTCAATCTCTCTTCTGTCTCCTTCACTCTGCAGGCCTGGAGTCCCTGCGGGACAGTGCTCACTCCACGCCTGTTCGCTCCTCTCTCTATGGTGACGCTTTGTCTCTCCGATCCTCCCGGGAGATGATAATCAGTGATGAGGATTACACCCCGTGCTGCAGCGCCCTTCCGACCCCTGTGTGTGAGCCCAGCATGGAGCCGTCATTGGGGCAGCAGGCGAACGGGACCCCCTGCAGCTCCCCAGATGAGGAGACCGATACAGCTCCACCCAGCATCACTGACACAGAGATCCCGCCCCCAGCGCTACCCGGGACAGAGGAAACGAGCCGGGGTGCAGCAGAGCCGGAGCAGGCGAATACGTTTGTGCAGAGCGTCCTGCGGCTGCTGGCGGTTACATTCTGCCTCCTCCTGGCGCTGCTGTTGCTGCTGGTCGTTCTGGCCGAGTCTGAGCTGGAGTTGGCGTTTCTGAGGGACATCCGGCTCACTCCCGAGTTCCAGCAGTTCCACTATCAGTACTTCTGCCCCCTGCGGAGATGGATGTCCTGCAAACTGCACCCCTTGCTCAGCCTCATCGACTCCTGAGCCGCCATGTTTGACCTTGACGAACGACATCAGGCGGGGCGAGGAGGACACAAGACGCGCAGTGTATGCTCTTCAAGTGTCCTCCCCGTCTCACCATAAACCGCACACTCGCCCGCCCCTGGCTCACACACCTCCCCCGACCTGTCCGCGAGAGGAGCGATGCTCTGCGGGAGGCTTCTCCCGGCACCTGGCAGCTGATGGGGAGTTGAAGCCAGGGTGAGAGGGGCATGAGTTTAGGGAACGGTACCCTTATTACATCAGCTGCATGGGGTGTTAGACATGCTTTGAGGTCAATGCAAGCTGTCATTTCACACGCGCACCTCTTCTCCGTGTGGGCCTGCGCCCCCTGCGCTTGTTCAGCCGCAGGTATAATGTGGCAGAACGGGCTGGCCTCTTCCATCCATCCTGACACCAGAAGCAGAGCTCAGATCTGCAAGACTTTTTAAGAAGCTGAAACTGCACTCGCTGCAAACGTACCATCTGTGCTGATATTTCCCTACCTATGAATCTGTAATGCAGGGGCGGCCAACTCCAGTCTTCAAGGGCCTCAGGTTTTCAGGATATCCCTGCTTCAGCACAGGTGACTGTGTTCGACTGCTGAAGCTGGGACTGAATGAGCCACCTATCCTGCACACCTGGCCTGTTGGATGGCCCTTGAGGACTGGACTTGGCCGCTCCGCCCAAACGTTTTCATTTAAATACCTCAATTTTATCATGTTATGTTTGGGGCTTTTTTGATGGCTCCCTTAGTCATGGTTTTGCTAATTGTTCTTCCTCCCGTG
Source organism: Ascaphus truei (assembly GCF_040206685.1). Lineage (NCBI taxonomy): Eukaryota > Metazoa > Chordata > Amphibia > Anura > Ascaphidae > Ascaphus > Ascaphus truei. The sequence goes on along the minus strand of NW_027454436.1, from coordinate 5,692 downwards.
CATCGTTATTTGTTGTCACATTCACTGCAGCATACCAAGGGGGGGGGGGGGGAGGGGGGGATTTTGGGGGGCGGATGGGGGGGTCCAAAAAATAAACCATCACGGAGGGAGCCATCTTGAATTTGACCTGCAAAGAATACTTGTTTCTGTAGTTGACTTAATTTAAAGCAGCTTGCTTAATGCATTTGAAAGCTTTTGTTTACAAATAACAGTGAATGCAGATTGTTTCAGAAAGCTAAAACAGTGCAGGTTACCACATGGCATAGAGCAGGGGTGGGGGGGAAGCGACAACGGGAGAATATTCAGGCCTCACCGTGATCCAAAGACATACATGTCCAAGTGAAAAGAATATCAACATATGAGAGACGTGTTCCTGATGTCTGTGTATTAGGGTGGGGGGTGAGAGATATGTGTCCCTGATGTCTGTATTAGGGGCGGAGCGGTGGGTGAGAGGTACGTCTCCCTGATGTTTTTGTATTAGGAGGGGGTGAGATACGTGTCTCTGATTGATTACTCTGTATTAGGAGTGGGTGAGAGGTATGTGTCCCTGATGCCTGTGTATTTGGAGGTTGTGAGAGGTACGTGTTCTTGATATCTATGTATTAGGAGGGGGTGAGCAGTACGTATCCCTGATGCCTGTGCATTAGGAGGGGGTGAGAGCTACGTGTCCTTGATGCCATGTATTAGGAGGGGTGATAGGTGTGACTCTGTATAGGTGCATGTCAGAGTTTGCACATGGATGTTAGCTTCTTTATATTGCCTGGGAGTTATCAGCAGCGGCTCTCTGGCGGTTGTTTTGTGCTGCGGAGATCGCAGCCTCTTACATTTACAAAGGACCTTTTCGCCCATTTAATTTGGGAAAATATTTTGCCTCCAAACATATTACCTTACTTTTGTATCGAAGAGACTGTTTCAAGGTTATATTTTAAGAGAATAGTATTATTTTATTATTGCCAAGACATTTTGTTTTTTTTTAAATTGCTTTTTAGAGTTTGTTTCATGTAAATAAATTAACAAAAAGATCATTTCACAATATAGTGCAGGGGTAGCCAACTCGTCCTCAAGGGCCACTAACAGGCCAGGTTTTCAGGATATCCCTGCTTTAGCATAGGTGGCTCAGCCACTGATTGAGCCTCCTGTGCTGAAGCAGGGATATCCTGAAAACCTGGCCTGTTAGTGGCCCTTGAGGACTGGAGTTGCCCACCCCGTATATAGTGGGTTATAAAATTTTTTAAAAAAAGACAGCAGCGTCGTGTGCCACAGCGCCAAAAAATGCCCACAACTACGAAACCCAGAATGCACCAGGGCAGGGAGACTGCACATCTGGGAGGGGCGATACTTAGCGCAGTAAGAACTCTGCGCTCCCTGCATGCTCTGCGACCCCCGCATTCCGGGAGGGGGAACTAAATGAGGATCCCGTTAATGACTCATTCAGAAGTGCAATGAAAGTATGTATAGCAATGTCGTTAAGTATCAAATCAGCCGGTGCCAGGAGTGGGGCAATCACCTAGTGAAGCAGCTGACATTATGCAGCAGACAAGGATGTGTATGAGGAAAGACCTGCTGGAGTGTTACAGACACAACTGCTTGCACAAAGCTCTTGACCACTGTCCTCTTGACCACAATATTAGACCTAGTATGGCCCTTGACATTAGAGCTGTGAACAGCCTCCCCCTCTTGTGGCTGTTGCCTGCAAGTGCTCAACTTACATGCTGCATTGTGTGATGAGTGATGATGTGGGAACTGCTGGCTCAGAGCCGTGTGCTGGAGGATTTGTATCACTCGATTTATTTCCGCAGGGAGTGTTACCAATTAAACCACCAGCCAGTTCTTCATTCTGACATCTCTGATTCTGCATTAACCTTTCGGACTTGATCAGACGCTGGTTACAGGAGGATCCCCGATTGCCACGCGCAAGGGTCAGACTATGCAACGCACGCACCGTAATCACAGCCAGGGAGAGGAGGCCGACGCTGCGCTGTCGCGTTCATTTCAGAGGAGAGATTCTGTGGACTCCTTTGCATATGACTTCGTGCAACATCATACAGACAATATCTGGCACATGCAGCGCGAGTGTAAAATCTCGTTAGGGAAATGACAGCTCGTGTCTGTAACCCGCATTCATGGGCAGTAAATCATATTTTGCTCCCAACTGGGAAACAATAGTGTAACTAAAAAGACCCTTTTGTCTACAATTCTAGAAAATATGAACGTTTTCTGCTGCCTGGACACAGCGTATGAAATGTGTTTTGCTGCTGTGCTAACAACCAGCCTTTATTTCTAGAAATTGTTAAGAGGCCTTTTAAATGACTAGGAATTAAAGCCACGCAGATGTAAGGAGCCATTTTATCCCCCCCTGCATTGCAACCGGTCACTATTAGTGCATGTTGTCACTTGACCGCCTCACTGCTAATTATAAATGCATTGCTATACTTTGCTGACAGTGAATGCCGTGCTGTATATGGAATGATATAGGCACAATGCCGCCTCCTAGAGATTACAATCGAATGTCCGTGCAGTTAGGAGGATTTGGTAGGTGTGTTAGGCTTGCACCATAAGCACACACTGCTAGGCCCAGCCTCTTTACATCAGAGGGGGCCTGCCATTGACTGCTTTGTGTGTAATACAGCTGTACTGCACCCTTCTTCGGGAGTGAGGTTGAAATCGGCTTTCTTGCACCTTGGTGCTCTAGCACACGACTATTTGGAGAGCTGCTCCTGTGATATGGGGGGGGGGGGGGGGAGTGGCAAGAGAGACATGCTTTGGGGGTTCCTACCTTTGATGTTATCATGGCAATAAACCCTGACCCCCGCTATAGACAGCAATGCAGACAGGTAGTTGGGTTATCTTGATGAGCAGGGGTGTATTTATTGATATGTATCCTGTGTATAAATCATTCTATGCAGTTTTCTTTCTAGAACTTGAATTAGAAACATTGGGACTGATTTCAGGTGCAGCTCTGAGTTGCCTTGTGACAGTGTCAAACAGAATAACAGCGGCCTTACGATTGGGAGCATCCTACGTCTGTTTTGCCATAGAAAAAGTAGTGTTTCTCCCCGGAAATGCCCGTTTCCTGTTCTGTGCACACACGCCGCGGTCACGCATGAACCAGTAGACCGCATGCTGTATCTGCTGAGGGAACTTACTGCAAATGTGAATCGCGTCGGGTCTACAATTTTTTTTTTTTAAAAACCCTGCGAGAAATGACATGTCCTTGTGCCAAATCCTCGTCACATTTTCCACGGTATCTGTCACGGAGTGTGGAACAATGACAGACATAATAGGTGACCAGTTGACAATATTTTTAAAGAATAAAGACATCATGAGACCTTGTGGGCTCTGTGTGGCTTCTTTCCTCATCACTATCCACTCAGGACAGTCCAGGTGTGTGGGACAGGCCCGAGTTCTGCAGAGGGGACCAGAACATACAATGTAGCCGCTCCAGACGTCTCCAGTTTCCTAAGCAGGTCAATTACATCTTCATCTATAATCAATATTTAGCAGAGAATAGAGCACGGACATGCAGCCAGCGGGGGAGTAACTCCAGAGCAGGTTTTTTTTTTAATGGGTTCCCTGCAATTTTCAGGTCATTTGAAAATTGTACAAAATACTGAAGAATTTACATTGCATCTGATCTCAGGCACGCTATTAGAGAGGGTTGGGGTTCCTTACAATGCATCTGATCTCAGACACGCTGTTAGAGAGGGTTGGGGTTCCTTACAATGCATCTGATCTCAGGCACGCTATTAGAGAGTGTTGGGGTTCCTTACAATGCATCTGATCTCAGACGCGCTATTAGAGAGGGTTGGGGTTCCTTACAATGCATCTGATCTCAGACGCGCTATTAGAGAGTGTTGGGGTTCCACAGAATTTCACAATATAATTATAGGGTTCCTTAACCAAAAAAAAGTTTAGTAAATAAACTTCTAGTACGAGAAGGACAGTGTTTTTTTTTTTTTTAAAGTCTTCTGGCTGCAAAACCATTGATTTATTAACAGGAAAACTCAATATTTGGGATTTCTTTTCTATGATAAATATGCTTTTCTTGCACACAATTGTATTTGAGGTGCTACATGTCTGCAGAGCTTGTACACATCTCTGCCCTTCAGAGAAAATGTGACATTTATGGCACCAACGGGTCAGCAGAAATGTCAGATATAGGGCAGGGGGTGCACAACCTTTGACCCCCCTCCCCCCCTTTTCTCCGGCGTTTTCGGTTGTCACAACGTCATCTGACCCCATGGTGTCATTTGACGTCGCCAGAATTCGTCGGAGACAAGGTAAGGGACTTGGAGTCCTCGCGCGCTGTATTGGGGGGAAGCGCAGGGCCTCTGTAAGCACAATGCCAGCCGCCCCTGTCCCTGGCAGGGCAGACAGGGTGTGTACACGTTCTGGATTCCTGTGCATCGCTGTGTGCAAGGTGGGAAGTCAGAACAAAAAAAAAAAAAAAGACGGTCCATCCATGAACAATTTCAGTTTATTTAATGGGGGAGAAAAGGCTAAAGATTGCTGTGATCCAGGAATAGGGAACATAAAAGTCTTCTGTAAGAAGGTAATAATGAGTCTGATGCTAAAAGGCAGAACAGAGATATGTTCCATTTGCGCGCAGTTTGACAGAGGCAGGAACGCAGCGCAGAAATAAAGTCACATGGTGTACAAGCTGATTGATGAGTGAGCAGGCCCAATGCTGCCAATATCGCCAACGTGGCAGCAGCACGACCCCTGCCCTCCCCCCCCCCCCCCCACAGTCTAATGCTGCATAGAGCTGGTAAGTCCAGGGGCTCAGAAAACTCACCCCACTCACTCCCGGAACACGTACATCCTCCCACCGGCGTTGCCTCCCACCAGTATATTCCTAGTGGGGTGCAGGGCATTGATGGAGCACACGGAGCCCAGGTATTCAGAGCGAAAGCAGTGCAGCCTCTGGCCAGTCTCACGGAAAACCTCGATCTGCCGGGGCTGCGCCATGCTGCCTACCACGAAACAGTTCTCCTGCTTGGGGTCCCACAGAGCCTGGAAACGCGACAGCCAACGACCGGTAAAATTGTTGTGCCTGCAGGGGAAAGACGGGCTCAGCAACTGGCGCGGCTACTCACCGGCATCTGCCCACCCCATATGCCCATCTGTAATCCTATGGTGTGGTCTGCCTGTATCTGCCCTCTCAAATCGTAAGCTCTGCCGGCCACGGACTCCGTGCAGATTATTGATGTGGAGCACAGGCCTCTGTACGGATGCCACACGCTCCTTTATTACTCTGTGCTTCACATCATTCCTGCCGGACCTTAGGAGCAGCGAGGATCTGCTCCTTGCTACGAACACACCTTACCAGAAAGTGGTGATGCAGGGAGCCTCGGAGCCCAGGCTGCTGCTGTCATACACTCTGAAAAGACAACACAAGGCATACACGTCAGAGGCCGGCCCCCCAATGCCCTGACTGACCTTGCGGACACACTGCACCAGGGGTGGGCAACACCTGCTGGTCACTCTTGATGACTGGTCAGGTTTTCAGGATATCCCTGCTTCAGCACAGGTGGCTTAGTCAACGACTGAGCCACCTGTGCTGAAGCAGGGAAATCTTGAAAACCTGACCTGTTAGTGGCCCTGAGGACTGGAGTTGCCCCATCCCTGGACTACACAGTCAGGAGATACTCCAACAATCGTACACAAAGTTGAGTTCAATTAGTTTAGTGCA